>NW_025920298.1:0-230038 GCF_902686445.1 Sciurus carolinensis | reverse complement strand
GCACAAGGAGGGGTCTGGCGGGAGGTCCGTGGATGACTGGGGACATGCCCTTAAAGAGGACATGGGACCCCAGCCCCTTCCTCTCTGCTCCCTGGCTCGCCATGAGTTGAACACTTTTCTTCTGCCATAAGCCGCTGCCTTGATGTGCTGTCCCATCACAGGCTCACAAGCAAGGGGCCTGATCAGTCACGGACTGGAGCCTCCAGAACTGGGAGCCAAACCAACCTTCCCTAAGTCAGTCACTCAGGTATTTGTGACAGCGATGAAAAGCGAACCAACACAAGAGATACGAAACCCAGTGACTGGCTCTGGTGTGGGAACTCACATCAGCCCCGAAGAACTACGCAACTAGGACCTAAGAGTCTCTTTAAAACATGAACAAATATCTTCATTAGGTTCAAAAAGGTCAGTATAAAGCCAACTGCAGGATCTGGAGAAGACTAATGCCATGCACCACCACTGTCCACTCTATACTTCTTCAAGGTGGAAGGGAGGACCCTGGCCAAGCTTCTAGAGGGCGGAAGTACTCCTAAATCCCTGGGGAGTGCGGGAAACAGCAGAGGGCACAATCTGACACTGCAACTCTTTTGTCAACCACCACCAAGAAGGGACTTTGTGATCTGTGGTGGTGACAGAAGAGACTAGAATAAAAGCTGTGATTCATTTCTGTCTGTCGTTACCTGTCCTTTTCTTTTTCTTAACATTTTCATTTGTGTTTTATATGACTGTCTTATGAGAGCCTATGTTTCCTAAGATGAGGCTGTTTTCTCAGGGGTGTTACCAAATCCTCACTGTATAAGTCCTTTAGAAATGAAACCTGGGCACTCACATTAAAATAATCTAATCATACTTACTATAAAATAACCTCAGTGCTGGTGAAGTGTACTGTTTTCTTCATTATTTATCAGGCTCTAGAGCCGACTGGCATGGCCAAGAACAGGATTCAGAGGCTCCAAGCAGACATGATGGTGGCCATAGGGCCTCCCAACTGTCATGGCTGCATGTCTGGTTCCAGGAAGAGCTGAAGCAGAGGGATTTTTCAAGTTTTATGGAGCAGCCAAGGGCCCAGGAAAGGTCCAACTCTCACACCCTGTGGATCTGGCCCGAGGAGTGGGGAGAACAAAGGCCACGATGTGCTCTCGCTCCCCAGCACTGCCTCCTCAGTTTTCCTTTCTTCCTTCCTTTCTTTTTTTAGGGCATACTAGCTTTGAAGTGTCACGGATCAAAAGTGTCACCCCCAAACATGCCACTTCAGCATAAGGATAACTGAGCCAAAGATAACTGAGAAACCAAAAAGACGGGGTACCAGAAAGACTGTCCGCCCTGCCCCATCTGCCTCAAGTCAGGAGGGACTCTCCATCTGCACAGGTGTGTCCCCCTCTGTCCTGGGAAGACACCTTTGACCTCTTGATCTCAGCAACATGAGGGGCTCACACAGCCTCATGGAGAGAGCCCTACCATGCCATTAGTTTCCCCCATGTTTACCTCCCTGAACCTGCACCACCCCAGAAGATGGACCCCTTTTCCTGTCACTTCAGTCCTCAGTCAGCTGGTTGCTTTCCCTTAAGGTGCTGTGCAAGGTCGATTCTAACCACCCTACCAGTTACATGGCTGAGTTTCTGCCACGTGTATACACTCTGAGTGCATTCATATCAACTCTTTCTCTCTTGCTCATCTGCTGCATAGTGATGTCATTTCCAGGGCCTCAACTACAGAACCTAGGGAGAGGACACTTTTCCTTCTCCTACAGAAGGGTCTCAGGAAGTAGCATAGCAGAAATCAATTTCCTTCCTCCCAAGCAAGGGAAATACCTCAAGAAAAGAACCACTACAGTTCACGTTAGGCCAAGAGAGGCAGGTCAAGTGTTGCTGATGCTCAGTTCCATCTGATACAGGACACCGAGGCACAGTTCATTGGCAAGGATGAGGGGTGTCCCGAGAGCTGTGTGTGTCTTTTACCATAGCCCAGGTCAGCTCTGACCCCACAGGTAAGAGTTCATGCCCTGGCTGCCAAGCACTGGATGGCCTCGGTCACCCCTGCTCTTCACTCATCCTGGTCACATCCCCTAGTCCCCAAATGCAAAAGACTGCTTCTCTTGCTTGCTCTAAAATCAAAAATTCACTTTGGCACCCCTTACGAAAAGCTGGAATTCTTCAAGTTTGTTTTCAAAAAAACAAAATCCATGGTCTGGGATATTCACAACAGTTCTATTAGTGCATTCTACTTATACACAGTAGTGGGGTTCACTCTGACATCATCATACAGGCGTGGAATAGAATGAGCTCCATTTCCCTCCCCTGGGCTGCCTACTTTAGTGGGCTCTCTACTACGTATTTGGTCTTTAATTAGTGCTTCATAGGTATGCATCAAAGATGGAGTTCACTGTCGTATATTCATGTATGTATACAGCACTATTTTGACAATTTCTTTCCACACTGGGAATGCTTTGAATAGAGGAAATGAACTGACGGGGAGGAAGGAGGAAAAGGAAGAGGGAGGAAAGATGGATGGCTTTGGGGAGGTTTTATCCCAAGGGAAGAAAACTGTACTGCAGGCTTATATGTTCAAGTATGTAAGGAGAGTTCACTGTAGAACAAGGAAACATGTCCCTCCCCAACAGGATCTTAAAGCACCAATCACCATCATGTCCTTACAAGGACACCAGTTATGTAACAATGTAACTGGCAGCAGGTATGGACAAATACCTCCCAAGATTCCTCTCCTGCCTTCTCACACCTTAACTGGCTGTAACTCCATTTAATTAACATCTGCAGAACAAACATCCACTATTGGGACCAGAGCACTAGGTCCAATGTGGTGACAAATGTTACAGCTAAAGAGAAAATGAGTCAGGAATAACTAATTTGAGGAAGACAATAATATGTTGCTCTGCAAAAACAGAAATCTTAACATTATGGTATCCCACGAGAAATAAAAAGGATGATTATATCTGTAAAAGATAACAGGAATTAGGCCTGAGGATGAAGCACCACCCTCTTTTCTTCCTAAATTTCAGGTGTATCTTTATGTGCCGCAAAGACTGACAGGTGACAAATTGAACTAATTTGCCTTTGCACATTAATCCAAAAAGTGTAATCGGACTGGTGAAGACTGTGGGTACGTGGCAGAGTTCAAAATGTCATGAAGAGTCACCCCAGATAGGGAGAAAGGTAGAGATCAAAGGGCTTACCTTCACCTTCCCTTGACAAAGCTGGCCATGTCGTCTTTATAATCAAACACAGAGTATGGAGGAGATTCTGTCCCAGCCAGTTCCAGTGCTGGTTGATTTCCTCTAATGTGGTACCTGGATCAGAATAGAGAGAGAGTGAAAAACAAGAGTCATCGTTTTGCTAACATTAAGTCACGGTGTTAATGTTCTGCAAACATCCCGTGCCAGGGTTCTCACAACCAAGCCACAGTTTGTCACTGAAAGCTGGCACTCTCCACTGGTGCCACGGTCTCTCCCGCCACTGCACTGGGACTTATAAATTTCAGTCCCATGACCACTTAGGCCAGCTCACCAAGCAGGAAAACCTTGGAACTGTCCTGTGACCACCCTGCACACCTTGATCATGTGCAGAGCACCTACCACTCAAGTGTCAGAAGCATTTGCAATGGTACAGCTGTTCCAGCATGGAACACAGACCAAGTGGCAGACGATTCTCAAGAGTCTCACTTAGTGTCTCCTGGAAGAAGAGAGGCCCGTGGAGAAGTACCAAAGTCACGTTCAAAGGGGAAGAACCTCCTGGGAAGGTCCTCACAAGGATGTTGTCACTGCAACAGGCACTGGTTGACCGACAAGCAACAGCCAGGAATTTCACAGGTTTACAAATGGACACGTCATACCATTTACAGCAATATTGAGATTGCTATCAAAAAATCCTGTATTTAATACCTAATCCACCAAGTATCACAGCTTAGCCTAAGCTCCTATCAACACGTTCAGAGCACACCCATTACCCTGCAGTTGGGCAAAACCATCCAATACAAAGCCTATGTATTATAAAGTGTTGAAGAGCTCACGTAATTTATTGCATACTATGCTGAAGTGAAAAGTCCAAGGTTTCTATGGCTATGCTTCCACATGACCGAGAAGTCCAAAAATTGTGAAGTCTGACCACGCAAAGTCAGGGGGCCATCTGGATACGTCACTTTCCTTTGCCTTACAAATCTTCAACAGGGGCCTCGGTTACCTTTTTGCATGCTTCCCCACTATCTAACCCACCATGCTTTACTGGGCACTGACTACATGCCCAAGGCTGTCCTGGGCACAGGAGGGAAGGCAGCCAGAGAGACACTGGAACTTTTACTTCCTTGAGGGAGGCAGGAAAAAAGAAGTGACCTGAGCTCCAGCAGGGAGTCAGCACAACGGATGTCTGAGCTCTAGCCTGAAGGACTGGGCATGCTCCTCTGCCTACAACCCCAAGCCACTCAGTCAATGCTCACAACTTCTCTCTCTGCCTAAAGCGAGGCACCTTTAGGAAGCCTGGAGAGACTCTGGTCCATGTGAAATTAAAATAGTAATAACAACTTGTCTCCCTTCCTATCTGTTATCCACAGATCTTTTGCCAAATAACAGTTAACCCATGAAGTAGTTTAACTCTCTCTTCCACCTAGTTTAAAAGAAAAAAGTGCTCTTAAAGACCCCCCTCTACTTCTCTGTCCTGTCACACAGGACCCTGAAAAAGACAGGGATCTTCCTCACAGGCCGCTCTTCCCATTCCTACTCTGAGCTGGTTCCACCCAGGGTCTTTCCTACCCTTTTTGTTTGTACTTTATTGGACACTCACATTCCTGGGCAGGGATCCTTTCTCAATGCTCAGCACACAACCAAGTATGAGGGCGAGTCAACGACATGCAAGGCGCCCAAGTAATGCCTGCACAAGTACAAATATCTCAGTCAACAGCACAATCCTCACACCAGAACATACCCATGCCTCCCATCCTCACTCCCCAAAAGAGAACCCTGAAAAGAACAATTCACTACTCAGGACCTTCTGAGGGCAGGACGATGGTAGAAAACAAGCCAGGCAAACCTGACCTGTGTCGACCCAAGAAAAACTTCCTCAGCACCCGGCAGCCCAGTGATGCAGTCTCTTGGCACAGACATGCAACATGGGGTGGAGACTGCCCAAGTTGGACACAGCCCTTGCACTTTGCCCCCGGCTATTACCACACACGCACACACCTGGGAAAACCCTGTTAATCAGACACCAAGACGGTAAAGGAAAGGGCCACTTTATACCCCAAAACACGTGAGTGCCCTGAAACACACCCCTCAGAAGCCTGGCTCACTCACGCTCACAGCTCAGCGTGCTTTCGATCCCTAAGAAAGAGACAGACATGTGGAGGAGAGCCAGAGCTTCTAAAATCAGGTGAGGCTCCCCGGGCATTACCTGCAAGCACACCAACAAGCAGATGCTCCGCATGTTCACAACTCAGGGTCTGGAACATTCCAACGGGAACAAGACTCACCAGTGGCTATGGCCCAGTGAATGTCGCATCCATCCAGGAACTCTCCACATGCTATGGGAGAGTACACCTGTGCACTGGGAACTTGAAGCGGAACTCGAAAGGGAGCGACCTCAGTGTTGGAATCCAGCACTGCCTCCAGAGCACCCACCAGGCCACGTATAAGGCAAAAGAGAAGCAAACACACCTGTGACCTTAGGGACATGCAGAACTGCAGCCAGTGTACAGCTGCCACTCCCACATGCGGAAGCAGCATGGTCACTGGTGAGAGCCCAGGCAGAGCTCCAAAACCCTGCAGAATCAGAGATCCTTGGGGCCCAGAGATCTAGCTTCCTCACACCCATTTCCCCAGCATCTGCTGTTGGAGTTAGACTGCCCAATTGGAACCCCAGCTCTACCACTTTCAAGCTGTGTGGCCTTGGGAAAGTTACCTGATTTCTCTGTGCCCTGGTCTCTTTGGAAGATAAAGCAACCATGATATGCCTCCAAGGGTAATTATGGAAATTAAGTCATCATTCAAAGTACCTAGACTATTGCCAGGCCCTTCAAGCACCAGGTAAGTGTCACCCGTTAGGATCCTCATCGTATCCACATCTCACATGGAAGAATAATCCCTTTCTACTCCAGAAAGTTACCCTGAGAAATATGACAACACATCCAAGACCCTGCAGGACAGAAGGCACAGGTAGCAGGTGAAGGACTGGCATTCTGCTGTGATGAATGGCATCCTGAATCAATGGCAGGTGAACAAACCCACTCCCTCCTCCCTGGAGGAGCTGAAGCCCTCCACCTTCCTTTGCCCATGCTCCTTCACTACTAGGCCCCGAGAGGGCCCTGAGTGGCGTGAGGAGCTTATTTTGGTTTAAGACCCCAATATTAAAGGAAGTTGAATCATTAAGGAGTATGTCACTGACCTGCAACCCCTCACCCCAGAGTGTGCAGCATGTTTCACACCAGCAGGGACATGTGCCAACACAACAGAGCACCCCACAATTCAGAAAGTTAATGCTGGGACATTCCTACCCTCTGCTCCTCAGATCCACCAGTTTCCAAGTGCCTCACAAACCCGTCCTAAGGGGAACAAACACGCTGTGACTTGGAAATGCATGGGATGTATCCACTTGCTCCTCCCGCCTTGGCAGCAGGGCACTCTGTCACTGGACGGCCCTCATGATCGCAGGCTGACTGGGGCCTGCCCCACATCACAGAGGACTAGGGCACATCCCCAGGAAAAGATCCAAATTCAAAAATGTATATATGGGGACTTGGGCTGGGGATCAGTGGCACAGAACCTGTCTGGCATGTGGGAGGCACTGGGTGGCATTCTCAACACCCTATGAAAGGGAACAAATAAAGGTCTATTAACATCAAAAAAAATTATTTAAAAAAATGCTTGTATGGTTTCTACTGATCACAGGTTGCTTTTGTACCACTGTAGAAACAAAGGCACTAATCCAGCCCACAGGAGTTGAGAACTGCTTGTCTTATGACTCTACCACATTGGACCTGTTCAGAATCACCCACTGCCTTGAGCCGTCACATCTCTCAACACACCTTTGACTTTCATGAGCTTGACAGCTTCAAAGATTACTGGCCAGTTCTTCAGCATCAAATCCCAGTTTTGGCTTCCCTGACGCTGATTAGATTCAGGTTGAAGTCTCTGGCCAGCCTCACAGAAGGAATGTTATGCATCACATCCTCTCAGGTGGACACAATTTCAACTTGTTCCACTCCTGGTGATGTTCACTTGGTCTCTTAAGTTAGTGGCTGCTTGGGCTCTGCACCATCAACTTATTCCTTTTTCCCTTGTAACTCACAAGCCTCCTAGAGACAAATAATGAAGTTATATAAATTTCCCATTCCTCAAACTTTCAATTTATTCACTTTTATCAGTATGGTCTCATCTTTTCTGCTGTTCTTCAAAGAGTAAGAATTCATTACTATTATTTACTCAGATGATTTAATTGTCCCAGGTTTGGCAGGTAGGAATCCTTTCAAGCTGGGTTCTGTGTCCTTTGGACATGTACTCATGGTTTTTCATAGTCTCTGCCACAATAAAATATTCCAACATTGTCTCGTACTTTCCCTGCACCATCCCAGAAATGGGACATTTTTCCCAGAAATTCTATTTCTTTTCAAGAGGATTGCTACACAAAAGCCACCTGGCATTCTAGTGGCTTGGGAGGCTGAGGCAGGAGGATTGTGAATTCAATGACTGCCTCAGCAACTTAGCACAACCATGGCTCAAAATAAAAAAATAAAAAGGGCTGGGGATGTGGATCAGTGGGTATGTGGCCCTAGGTTCCATCCCTGCTATAAAATAAAAATAAAAAGCTGGTATCTGGAAGCTCATTGGTAACGGGGTCTGTGTGTATACGTAGGACTCATGTATTTGCACACAGGCATACACATCTCTAATGCAATGTGTGTATGTATACATAATCTACATACAGAGAAACTGAGTTCACACTGACGCCTCCTGCGACCCACTTCCCATGTTTATTCTTACTTCTTTCCTTGTTCACAGCTCTCTTCTCCAACAGAGAAGCCCAGCCTCCACCACCCTTGATAGACTTACTTGCACATCAACCCTCTCTTGCTGCCAACCTCCACACCCAAGACACACCCTGCTCACCTTGTGCAACCTCTTCCTAGATGACCGGCACCTACACCACCCTCACCTGCCCTACGGGATGACTTTCCCCAGCAGAAGGAAGGAAATGTGTGGTTTTATAGCAATTATTCTTTGGCTAGTCCCCTCACCCTTTAAGGGTTTGTTATTTGGTGTCAGACGACGGAGCAGGGACAGGAAGGCTGTCCTGTCTGCTAGATGGAGCGCTGACACTTAATACAGATCCCACAGGCAGCTTAGCAGAGCTCAGTGGAAGAAAACAGCAGGCTGGGGTAAGGGCACTTGAGGCTGTGTTTTCAAAAGACGGGTGAAATGCCACGTTTGTCTAGCAACTATAAAAAATCCTGGTGGAGACACTGAGGAAGACTAGAAAGGAGCCCATCCCAGGAGGTGCTTCTCAGACGTCTCTGACAGAATCCATGCAGACGTTGTAACAGCAGCCTGGGGGACTCTAGGTGACATGAAATGAAGAGAACAGGGAGGGTGTGCAGAACCTGGACAGCCACAGAGGGGTGCTGAGTTTTGAGGCAGAGTGGGGATTTCTCTCACGTGCTTCTGGAAAGGTCTGGAGGTTTGTGTCAACCCAGACCCTTCAACTGGTGGGCAGGTGGGCAGAGCAGCAATCAAAAAGCCACAAGGGGACTTCCAGCTTCAGTTCCAGCATGCAAAGAGCTTGGGAAGCACCCCTCCCATAAATACAAGCAGAGGCCAAGCAGACTGCAAATCACAGGCTTTTCTTGGACTCATCAGAGAACTGAGGTCACGGGTCAAAACATAACCCCCAAAGCTAAAGCGGCACAGGTAATCCGAGGGACACAGCTGGGACCTGCTCCCCCAGTGCTGAGGTCATAAACTGCAGGACACTTGAGTCCTGAGTCTCACTGTGCAAGGGCCTGACTGAAAGAGAATAAGAAAGCCCTGGTGCTGTGATCTTAAGGGACCCCAAGGCAGTACAGGTGTTCTCACCAGAACCCCACCAGTTCCCACTGAAAGACCCCAGGGACACCTGCCCAGCTCTCTTGACAAGGGAAGAATAAGGCCATTAGGCATCCTCAGGGCCTCACCCCAGCTGGGGAAAGTTCTTCTCTGGCTCCTGTGTCCCCTCTGGCTTTCCTGTCCCCACAGGGGTGGGAGGAAGTGGCTAGAAAACTCTTGGGAATGTCACAGGCCAGGGTCACACGTCCACTGATGACTGAGATTGATTGATGAATCTAGGACCCTCCCCGTTGCCAACAGCAAAAGCTCCAGGATAAATGAGAGCACATGACAGCTCAAAGAGCAGGGAGACTGGGAAGTTCTTAACCCAGGGACAGAGGGGAGACACAACCAGGGACATGGAGGAATGTGAGGCCTCTGGTACCTTCAGCTACAGGAAACTGCAAAGAACCAAGTCCTAGCAGAGTAGCAAAACACACACGGAAGATGATTTCCTCACTTGTTAGTATTTATTTATATATATGTATAAACAGTAAGTTGTTTATATACCATAATAAGTTTTCTCTCTATATATATATAGAAAAACATGCCAGTAGGCAAGAAAATACACATGATTAAAGATAGGACTGGGGAGATAGCTCAGTCGGTAGAGTGCTTGCCTTATAAGCACAAGGACGTGGGTTTGATCCCCAGAAACCAAAAAGAAAAAGAAAAGATAAAGCATGCATCAAAATGACACACAGATATGACAGATCTTGGTACTTTGAGAGAACTTTTAAAATAAGTGTGATTTATAGGTGAAGGGCTCTAAAGAAAAGGTATAGAGTATGGAAGACTAGGTCATGAAAGCAGACAGATGGAAACTCTAAGAAATGAAAAACAAAATAAATAGAAATAAACAAAATGAAGATTGCCCTTCATGGCTCATCAGTAGATGGGACAGTCAAGAAAACAATCAGTGAACTTGAAGACAGATGAACAGAAACCCCCACACACACTAAAAAGCCAAGAGTGAGACAGAGACATAGGAAGTATACAATATCTGACTGCTGGGGATAATTCCCAAAGATAAAAGGACCCCAAACTGGAAAAACAGAAGAAGAGGAAAGCAATCATGTGAAGCAATAATGACCAAGAATTTTCCAAAATTAATGACACACCCCAGATCACAGATCCAAGAAGTACAGAGAATACCACGCAGAAAATTATAAAAAAAAAAAAAAAAAAAACAAAGGAAAAATATTTACAACTCTACACTGAGGTATATAATATTCACAAATTGCAGAAACAAAAAGAAAATCTTTAAAGAAGAGGGGGTGTGAAGCAGACAGCCTAGGAAGAACATGGTAATTATAGCAGACTACTCCAAACATGCGATCAAGGGAGTTGAAATAAGGTGTTAAAAGAAATGAATCACAAACCAATAAATCTAAATGAAGTGAGGATTTGTTTTGGGGGGGATACTTGGTATTGAATCTAGGGGTGCTCTACCACTGAACCACATCCCCAGTTGTTTTATTGTTTGTTTAGAGACAGGGATTCAAAAATTGCTGAGGCTGACCTCAAAGATATGATCCTCCTGCCTCCTTCTACCAAATTGGTAGGATTACCAGCAAGGACCACCATGCCAGGCTGTGTCCAGTGAAATTATCCTTCAAAATTGAAAATGAAAGACTTTCTTGAAAAAGAACAGGAAATACATTTCCAGCAGACCTAACCATCAAATTCGTCAGAGAGAAAGAAAACACATAGGTCAGTAGTTCTAAGCTACGTAAAGAGAAGAAGTGTGTCTCAGGAAATGAAGGAGGGTAGATTCAAATTTCTTCTTTTTCCTATCCCTAAGCAATTTAAAAGAAATGTTTTAAGGGTTAACAAAAGTTTATTGAGTGACTACACTATGTAAATAAGTGAAATGGATGACAATGTCAGAAAAGATGAGACAGGATCTGGGAATACTATATCTGCATCTAGGCCAAGCATGGTGGTGCACATCTACAATCCCAGTGGCTCAGGAGGCTGAGGCAGGAGGATCACAAGTTTAAGGCCAGCCTCAGCAACTCTGAGACCTTGTCTCAAAATAGACCTACAAATGGACTTGGGATATGGCACAGTGCTTAAGCGTCCCTGGGTTCAATCCCAAATACACACACACACAAAAAAATCTACATTTCATGTAAACAGCATAATATTTGTAGACAGAGACTAATCTGGAAATTATGTTCCAAACCAGAAATACATACTACAAATTCTTTTCAACCTACTGTTGGCAAGCTAACAGATAAATGGCATCACCAAGCATTCAACTGCTAAAGAAGTCAGGAAAAGTGGTTCAAAAGAAAAAGAACAGAACAAGGAATAGAAAACAGTTACCAACCT
This sequence comes from Sciurus carolinensis, assembly GCF_902686445.1. Classification (NCBI taxonomy): domain Eukaryota; kingdom Metazoa; phylum Chordata; class Mammalia; order Rodentia; family Sciuridae; genus Sciurus; species Sciurus carolinensis. The sequence goes on along the minus strand of NW_025920298.1, from coordinate 218,622 downwards.
GGTAGAGATTCATCTAACAATGCCAACAATCACTTTACATGTGAATGGCCTAAATACACCAACCAAAAACACCCAGAGATTTTCAGAATGGATTTAAGAAAAAAAAAAAGAAGGAAGAAAAGAAAACCAAGCCCACAAGAAACCCATGTCACAGTCACACAAAGGAAAAGGAAAGGGGGGGGTGGGGCTAGGGATGTAGCTCAGTGGCAGAGTGCTTGCCTAGTATGCCCAACTCCCTGACTTCAATTGTTCACACCACAAGAAATTCCACCAGCAAACAGGATCCACCAACATATAAAAGAAATTATACCTCATGACCAAGTGGGACTTGCTCCAAGTATGCAACAATGGTCCAGCATTAGAAAATTCATCAATATAGAAGTAGGGGGAGGAATCACAAACTTATTCCAATTGATACAAAAAGCATTTGACAAAAATGGAACACCCACCCATTCATGATTAAAAGAAAAAAACATAGCAAATGAGGAATTAAGAACTTGTCTAACTTGATAATATCATTTACCTTCTCGCCCCCAAACCCTACAATTAACATCACACTTACAGAGAAACTCAACACTTTCCTGATAACCAGGAACAAGGAAAAGACAACTTCTCTTATCATTCCTTTTCAACATCGCACTGAAAGATCCAGCTAATATGCTAAGACGAAAAGAGGAAACAGAAGGTATACAGAGAGAGAAGAGAAATAAAACTCTGTTCAAATATGACATGCTTTTCTTTAAAAAATAAAGGAAAGAATCAAGGAAAACTTAAGGAACTAAGAAGCACAGCAGAGCTGCAGGGAAGAAGAATAACAGGACAACTGCTTTCCAACACTCCAGCAAAGGCCGGCTGTAACTTGGGCGGGGTGGGGGGGACGTGTAGTAGACACCATTGACAAGCCAGAGAAATGCAGAAGAAAGGAAACAAACCCGAGGCAAGGCCATCCTGACCCCGTGTCTCCCAAGAAATCCCCACCTGCGACTCACCCCGGGCTGGGAGTTGCGAGTCCCCCCCCCCCCGCCAAGCCCCTTACCGCTGAGACCGCCGCGTCCCTCGCCTTACCCGCCACGCTGCTCTAGGTTGAAGGAGCCGCTGCTCCTCTTGGTCACCCAGAGCTTCAGGCCGTCCTTCAGCAGCACCTCGTCGGGCTTCTTTCCCTTTCTTCTGGTGCCCCTGTTCACGTAGCCCGGGCCAGGGCCGCACGTGGCCCAGCTCGCTCTGGAGGAGGCGGCGGCAGCGGCTGCACGTAAAAGCAAGCCCGCGGGTGCCCAGCGCTGCACTTCTGCAAGCGCAGCAGGAGGAGCGCTCCCGTCGAACCCCGCGCAGCCACGCACCGGTCCGCCCCGCGCACCCCGCGCAGCCCGCCCAGCCGTCCAGGCAGCATCCGCGGCACCCCCGGAGCCCCTCTCAGCCCAGCAGGCTGCAGAGGCGCCTCCTGGGTTTCTGGGTCCCAACCCCCGGCTGGGAGCGACGGGCGCAGCGGTCAGTGAGATCCCAGGCCCGACCCACCCCCGCCACCCCCTTACCGCTGAGGTGGCCAATCCCCTAGCTCTGCCCGCGGCGCTGCTGTGGCATCTAGTAGCAGCTGCTCCTCTGGGCCACCCAGAGCTTCAGGGTTCTTCACCAGCACCTCCTTGGGCTTGAGCCACATCCCGGGCGATCCGGCTACACTGTGGCGATCGGCTTCACATTGCCCGGCCACCAGCAGCACCGGGCCCAGTTCGCTCTGCAGTAGGCAGCAGCAGCCGTAGCTCGGGTATCGCACATTCGCAGGTGCCCAGCGCTGGCAGTTCCAGGAGCCGCCCGCCGCCCCGCCCCCGTCCTGCCCAGCCTGGCGGCGGCCCCGCCCCAATCGCCCCCACCCCGCCGATTCCGCTGCGCCTTGGGGGAGGGGCGGGTTTCTGCATCCCAGAGGCCCGACTCAAGGTTCCCAAGTGGAGGAAGGAGGTCTGATCCCGCTGACAGGTCCCCTCCTTCCCGTCCTGCACAGATAGCTGGGAGCGCCTGGGCAGTGGCCTGGCTCCAACCCCCTGGTGGCAGCTCCTGGGAAAGAGCTCAGGGTGGCGGGAGCCGCCCCACACGCCTCATTCCAAGAGTTGGAGGAAGGACCTGGGGAATAGATGTCTTGCTCTCCAACTGCGGGTTGACCAGCCCAGAGCCCTTTATCTCGGGAAGTACAGAAGGCACTAATGCAAACCAGTAAAGCAGTGTGTTTGGGTTTTAACGAACATTTTGGAGATCTCCCAAAAATAGCATGAAAAATAAAAACAGTTATGTTCCGACTTGTTAGCACACTTTCTTAAAGATTTATTTTAATTCACACATACTTTTCCATATTTATGGGGCACTGACATCCTTGTCTTGTTCAAATTTTTAGAGGGATGCTTCAAATTTTCTCCATTTAGAATTATGTTGAGAATATCATGCTAAGTGAAATAATCCAAGCCCCAAAACCCGAAGGCTGAAAGTTTTCTCTGATATGTGGAAAGTAATTAATTCACAGTAATAGTGGGGATAGGGAAGAATAGAGTTAATTTATGTTAGGTAGAGGGAAGTGAAGGGAAGAGAAGGGGGATGGGTGCAAAAATGATAGTAGAGTGAAAGAGACATTATTACCTCATGTACATGTATGACTGTATGACCAATGTGAACCTGCAATATGTGTAACCAGAAAAATGAGAGATTGCACTCTGTTTATGTATGATCTATCAAAACATATATATGCATTCTACTGTCATGTACAACTAATTCGAGCAAATAATGTTAAAAAATTAAATAGAAATATGTTGGCCTTGGGTTTAACATATATGGCTTTTATGATTTTGAGGTATGTTCTTGGTATCTAGTTTTTCTAGTGTTTTGAACATGAAGAGGTACTGTATTTTGTCAAATGCTTTTTCTGCTTCTATTCAGATAATCATATGATACTTATTTTCAAGTCTACTGATATGATGAATTACATTTATTCATTTCCATATCTTGAACTATCCCTGCACCCCTGGGATGAACCCCACTTGATCTTGGTGCATAATCTTTTTAATATGTTTTTGTATGGGAGTTGCCAGAATTTTATTGAGAATTTTTGCATCTATGGTCATCAGGGATATTGGTCTAAAGTTTTCTTTCCTTGATGTGTCTTTGTTTGGTTTTGGTATCAGGGTGATATTAGTCTCATAGTATGAGTTTGGAAGGGATCCCTCCTTTTCTATTTCATGGAATAATTTGAGGAGTATTGGTGATAATTCTTCTTTGAAGGTCCTGTTGAACTTCGCTGAGAATTCATCTAGTCCTGGGCTTTTCTTAATTAGTAAATTTTAATAGCATTTTCTATTTCATTACTTGAAATTGTTCTATTTAAATTGTGTATGGCCTCCTCATTTAGTTTAGGTAGAACATATGTCTCTAGAAATTTGTCAATGTCTTCAAAATTTTCTATTTTATTAGAGTACAAATTTTCATAATATTTTCTAATTATCTTCTGCATTTTATTTATGTCCACTGTGATACTTCCTTTTTTAAATCAATTATTTTAGTAATTTGGGTTTTCTTTCTTCTTCTATTTTTTAATGTGGCAGTGTCAGCAGTAGCAGCAGCAGTGTAGGTGGCAACCACGCATCCAAGGCAGCATGGAGAGCAGCAGACCTCCAGACAATGGTGTCTGAGACAACAGCAGCAGCAGCACCTGGAGAAAAGGCCTCCGAGCACCTGCAGCAGTGGTGTCAGTGGCAGCTGTGTCCCAAGAGAAAACCTCTGGCTGATGGTAGTGGTGCACATGGGAGAGGCAACAGTGGAAAAGACATCCCAGCATCCGTGGCAGCATGAGCAGCAATGGCACCCAGAGACTACACCTCTGGGCATCTGCAGCAGTGTCCTCCTCAGAAATGTTTTGAGTACCCAGTCTACCTCATGTTCTGCAATTATCTAGTCTGCACTTACATGTTAAAAGGAGGAACACAGGGTTTTTCTTAGCTTCTGTTCTTTCAGTAAACACAGTGATCAAAGAAATAAGGAGGTCGCCCTTCTACTAGCTTGATACTCTGCATGCAGGAATCAGAAAGACTGTCACTGATTGGAAGGTCTTGCTGCTTGGTGTCTTGTTTTTGCAATATTTTTGGAAAAGTGTTGACTCTGGAGTGCCCTCCTGACAATGTGGCCCTCAAGACTATCCACATCATCTTGGTTTAGTCACATAAACATAGCCCAGTCAAACCAGATGGATGGTGCTCTGTGGTAGAAAGAGGCCAGGCCCTGGAATCTGGGAGATGGGATGAATCCCATGCCTTCCAGACACTTGCAAAGGAAAAGCTAGCCTCCTCCTCACATGTAGAAGTGGGTAATGGCAGGATTAATGAACAGCATGGGCCTTGGAATCTGGCAAACACTGCTGGATTTCATGGACAATGTCCTTTTCCAGTTCTGTGAATATGTGTGCAGATCTAATGAGAATTCAATGCACATACACACATATATACAGATATATCCAATGAAGAAAGTCATCCCAGCTACCCAGACTTGACCACCAAATGATAGCCTGTGATAAAGTCCAACGAAGGGGTAGACTATGTAAACAAAAGTTGTCACTTTGCAGTTGCTAAAAGTACTTAATGGAAGTTTCTCCTATACCAATATTTAGCAGCAAATATGTGCTTTTCTTGGTGAAAATATCAAAGACTAGATGATAGGATGGCCAATTAGTCTTCTTTATTTTCTTTTGATTTTGTGGTAAATGCATTAAACTCATTTAAAAGGTGAGCAAGTGAGAATGTGGACACCCCTTCTCCCCACAAAGAGAACACTACTATCACTGTGTGAGCACACAGCCTGCCTGAGATGTGCAGGTATACGTGTGTGTGCACAGGAAATAGGACATCAGAATACCTTCCAAATGGAGGTATGTATCATCATGGTAACTATTAATTCCAAGGGCCAGGTGACCTGCCTCACTTTCCTATGTACAGGTGCCCAGGAAATGACTGTGTGCTGTCCCGGGGATGCTGGTTCCCCACCCAGTCCAGGGTCAGAGAGGAGGGAGAGAGGAGACTGATCATCTTTATGTGGAGAGTCACCACTGTACAGGGCCACCCCACTTCCGCTTCTTTGGGAGAGGAAGGAGGGGCCCCACCTCCCACCCCATGCTGGCAGGGAGGTGTTTTCAGGAGTATCATTCAGAAAGTTTTGAATGCACCCTTGAGTCAGGAGAGGGCCTTAAAGGACTGAACCTGACCCTGCAGTTACTCTCACTGGCCACCCTGTGCCTGCTGCACCAGGATGCCAAGTTGCAGAGGGACTGGTCTGTGCTGGCGGAGTTTCTTGGGGTCAGGAATGCAACAGTTTCTCCTGTGGGCCAAATGTGGCCCATCTCAGGTTCTAACACTGCCATCTGCAGAGGCCAGGGGAACTGCACCAGATGCCAAGGGCTCAGAGCAAAGTACATCTCTCAGTAGGGCCAAAAATTCAAGCCTCCATTTTAACCATCTGCTAGACCCAGCGTCCCCAAAGCCAGCTACCTAACCATGACTCAGTACTGTTTCCTTATCTCTCTCCATCCAACCCTGGGGGCAGCTGTGAGTGAGTGGGGGGGGCAGCAGTGAGTGAGTTGGGGGGAGGCCCACACTACCCTCTGCAGTCTTCCAACCCAAGCAACCCAGGTGGGCAGGTTGCCTGCTACTCTGGCGGTAATGGGAAAGACCCAGCACTGAACACATTCACCTTGATGGAAAGAGGAATTTAAGGAGTCTCATAATTTCTTTGATCAAAAAAAAAAGATCTTGGGCTTGGGCTTTTCTTCTGGTCCAGGGAGTCATATTGCTCTCAGGCATGGAGGGAGAAAGGAAGGTGTCTTGGCCTCTTCCTGGTGTCAGGCTTTTGCTCAACTGAAGAGTGAACCACCTGCTGGTTCTCCCTCCTCAGGAAGAAAACCTTCACCCCAGTCACCAACCTGAGCCATTGGATGCCCATGTGGGAAAATTCTTCTGAGTGAGCTCCTGGTCTCTGAGCAGCAGTGGTGAGATGTGCAACCCACCCAGCCAAGAATGGAGTTCAGCATCCTCCTGGACCTCTGAGTGGCCTGCAGAATGCTGGATGACACAAGAGAGCCCACCACACCAAGTCTTCAGCAGCTTCCAGCTCTAATGGGAGCCAAATGTAGAAAGTGGCCATAAGCCAGGAGCTGCTAAGTGTCCTACGCAGAGGGGCCATGAAGCAAGGACAGTATCACATGCTTAAGGAGGCCCTTCCTGTCTTCTCAGAGAGAGTGACACTTAAGAGGAGTCAAGGAATGACTAAGGATTGGGGTGGGTGAGAGTGACAGAGGAAGAGATCAAGGAGGAGGAAATAGTAAAAGAGAAACAGAGGTGACCTTAAGGTAAAACCAGACATTGTCCGATCAATCTGAAAGCCAACACCCCAGCTGGTCCTCAACTGCAAGAGTCCCCAGGGACCATCCACACCCAGTGCAGCAGCATGGTATCCACACCATGGTCATCTATTAGATTGTACTTGTGCCACTATGTAAGAGTAGCTAGCCCTGTCCAAACAAGTGACCCTCCTCTCCACAGAAACACGTGTGTCCATGCTTTTCTCCAGATGGAGCCCCCATTCCATCAGACCTGGCCCATCATGTGGAACCCTGACTGGACACGTGGGACTGATGCCTCCCTCTAAGGCCAGCCTTCTTCTCTAGAGAAGTCCCAAATGCCTCTGTCCATCATGAGCTTTCTCTTTTCTGTAAACCTCCCATGCTGGTAGGTGTGCAACCTAAGTTTGGAGCCCTGAGGACCACGCAGCCTGCTCATCTTTGCCCCCGGATGGATAGCCAGGTGTGGAGTCAGGGTCCATCTCTGGACCTCACAAAGCCTAGCATGGAGTCCAGTCTGTGGCAGAGCCCAGCACAGGTGGTGTGGGGCATAAAGACCCTGGAGGGCCTCCTTGAGCTCAATGCCAATGCCTCAGAGACTTTCCACAACACAAACACCCAGGCTAACTGATATCACCTACCAGAACAGCCCAGCAGATCTCTGGAAAACCAGAATGTGCCCTTTAAGCAAGCAGTGAACACTCTTCCTTTGAGGTGCCCAGAGAGAGGGTGGATTTTTACACAAAGGTTTAATTTTTGGGGGAACAGATTTGCTTGGGGTCAGGTTTCTGGAGCATTAGAGGACACTGTACCCTTGGAGTCTGATCCCAAACCCATGGCACATGGTTTTTCTTTCCCCAACTTGACTGGGGACTATATGCAGGCTCCTGATGGCCTCACTTCACTTCACCTTGGGGCATGTGTGTAAGGAAATCAATAAACATTCATCACACCAATAGACTTAAAGACAAGAATCATATGATCATCTCAATAGATGCAGAGAAAGCACTTGACAAAATATGACACCTCTTCATGCTCAAAACACTAGAAAAAACTAGGGATAGTAGAAACATACCTCAACATTGTAAAAGCTATCTATTAGCCCAAGGTCAACATCATTCTAAATGCAGAAAAACTGAAAGCATTTGCTCTAAAAACTGGAACAAGACAGGGATGCCTATTTCTCTAGTTTTAGTCAACATCATCCTTGAAACTCTCCTCAGAGCAATGAGATAAAATAAATTAAAGGGATACAAAAAGGAAAAGAAAAGCTCAAACATCACTATTTACTGTTAACATGATTGTATATTTAGAAGATCCAAAAAGAAATATCCCACCAGAAAACATCTAGAATTTATAAATGAATTTAGCAAAGGAGCAGGATATAAAATCAATAACCATAAATCAAATGCATTTCTATATACAGGGATAAATCCATTGAAAGAGAAATTAGGAGAACTACCCCATTCACAATAGCCTCAAAAAATACTTGGGAACCAATCTAACAAAAGAGGTGAAAGTTTTCTACAATGTAAACTACAGAACACTAAAGAAAGCAAGAAAGTCTTAGAAGATGGAAAGATCACCCGTGATCTTGGATAGGCAGAATTAATATTGTCAAAATGGCTATACAACCAAAAGTGTTGTACATATTCAATGCAGTTTCTAGGAAATTCCCAATGATATTCTTCATAGAAATAGAAAGAGCAATCATGAAATTTATTTGTAAAACAAGAGACACAGAATAGCCAAAACAATCCTTAGCAAGAAGAATGCAGTGGAAGGCATCACAATACCATACGTTAAAATATATTATAGAGCAATAGTAACAACAGCGTGGTATTGGCACCAAAATAGACATGTACACCAATGGTACAAAATTGAAGACAGAGACAAACCCACATAAATATGGTTATCTTGTACTACACAAAGGTACCAAATATATATATTAGAGAAAAGATAATCTATTCAACAAATGGTGCTGGGAAAACTGAAAACACATGTGCAGGAAAATGAAATTAAACACCTATCTCTCACCCTGCACAAGAGTCAACTCAAAGTGGGTCAAAGACTTAGGCACTAGAACAGAGACCCTGCACCTAATAGAAGAAAAAATTTACATTGACAGGAATTTACATTGATAGGTCCAAATCTTCATCATGTTGTCTTAGGACCTGACTTCCTTAACAAAACTCCTTAAGTGAAAGAAGTAAAATTAAGAGTCAATAAATGTGATAGATTCAAACTTAAAGACTTCTTCTCAGCAAAGGAAAAATAAGTAATGTTAAGAGAGAGCCTACAGAATTGGAGAAAATCTTTACCCCACACATACTTCAGAAGCAGCACTAATCTCCAGGATATATAAAGAAGACAAAAATCTTAACAACAAAAAAACAAATAACCCAACCAAGAAATGGGCTAAGAAACTGAAGAGACATTTCACAGAAGAAGAAATATAATCAATCAACACATATATGAAAAAATGTTCAACACCTCTAGCAATTAGAGAAGTGCAAATCAAAACTATTTAAGATTTCATCTCACTCCTGTCTGAATGACAATTATTAAGAATATAAGGAATAATAACTTGGTGAGAATGTGGGGAAAAAGGTACACTCATACAATGCTGGTGGGACTGCAGATTGGTGCAACCATTATGGAAAGCACTATGGAGATTCCTCAGAAAACTTGGAATGAAACCTCCATTTGAGCCACCTATCCCACTCCTCTGTTTATACCCAAAGGACTTAAAATTAGTATACTACAGTGATGCTACCATATCCATGTTTATAGCATCTCAATTCACAATACCTATATTATGGGCAACCAACCTAGATGCCATTCAACACATAAATAGATAAAGAAAATGTGGTATATATACAGAGTGGAATATTACTCAGTCATAAAGAGGAATGAAATTATGGCATTTGAATGTAAATGGATGGAACTAGAGAATATCATGCTAAGCAAAATAAGCCAATCACTAAAAAACAAAGTCTTAATGTTTATGATAAGTGGATGCTGATTCATAGTCTGGCATTTTGGGATGATGGATAAAACAAAGACAGCAAGCAATGTGCTCATTGTGGAGAACACTGAGAAACAGGTACTGAATATTCATTCATTCATTCCTCAAATATTTGCTGAGTTCCTTCAAAGTGGGGTCAAAGTCATAACCTGACACTATCTCTACCTTTCTGCAGCAGGTACAGAATGTATAGAAAAGTGTTTCATTTATGGGTATTGATTATATATCCTGATACTTTGCTGAATTCACTTATTAGTTCTAGAAGATTTGGGGTGGAATTTTTTTAGATCTTCCAAATATAGAACCATATCATTGGCAAATAGTGATAGTTTGATACTGTTTCCTTCTGGAATATTTTTAGTTTTCTCAAATGTCAGCTATGGACTATTATGAGCTAATTTTCATGGGTGGTTCATTTTGTGTCTACATGCATTTCACTCCATAGAGTTTGCAAACACTTGTTGCACCCTCTCCTTTTTGAAAAGTATCATGGATAATTGGTTTCATTTGAACTTGAATGCTACTTGTGTAGCAGTCCCTCACTAGAAAATTGTGTACTTAGCAAAGATAAAATAGTATGGTTACAACTGTGGGCGAGGATATTATAGCAAGATTATTTTCCTGCTCTCTCTCTATTGGCAAGCAAAAAATTTATATGACAAGTCTTTAAAATATTTACATCCCTAGTGTGCTGCTATTGATGGCTCCTGCTGCTATCCTGAGATCCATGTGGTTCTGCATGAGATCCATGTGGTTCTACAGGAGATTCTGCCCCTCTGCTGAAGAGACTATTTACGCAGTTGAATCTGACTGCACACTTCATAACGTACTTCACAAAAGAAATGAAGTTGCACTGGTACCACAAGTGAATATGTGGGCAGCACCTGTGGCCCAGGCACATGGTTAGAATAGGAGTTGGTGGCCAGTGCCACAGCATTGCTTGGGTCCTCACTTCAGTTCTGAGCCATCTTGACAGTCTTGAACTGGGGCTGGGGCAGAGCTGTTAGTAGGGAGAACTTGCAAGGGGTGAAGGAGAAATGCCTGCAGGTGACAGAGTGTCCTCATGTCCAGTGCTGCTCCTAGTGTGCCTCACCTGGGAGCAAGCAGGGAGACAAGACAGAGCACCACCTTGAAGCCATGTGAGTCCCCAGCATGTTTCATTGGAAACATAAGGGCCCAAACATGCCCAATAACGGAAATGATGCAGGAAGCAGCCAATCAAGTCACATAGGAAGCGTGGTCTCTCCCCCTTCTCTGGGTGGGTCCTGTCACTGATGAAAGAACTGCATGGAGCTGTCCCTCAGACAAACACAGGTTTCCTTGTCCCCCAGGTTTTGGCCCTTCAGATCTGAGCTTGCACCTGAGACCAGTCAAGTGGCACCTAAATCCCATAGATTGTGTGTCAGGAACACCATCCCCCAAACACACAGCTGCAGATATGAGGACCTGAGGAGGGACAGTCAGGCCATGTCAGAGGTTCCATTGAAAACCTGCCTCCCACAGGTGTAGGCTTCAGGTAAGAGCCCTTCTGCTTCCTAAGGGGACTCTGTAAAGAGAGACTCCAGGCAGGTGGGAGTGAAACAAACCACCCATCTAAACAGATGGGATAGGGAGATAAGAAGAACAAAGAAATAAATAAGGCCTAGGTTTTGTGTGTGTGTCTCAATTAACATTGCCCATTTAATGTAGTGTTTCTGTAACAGGCATTTTAGCTTTCCTGAGAGACATGCAGGATTAAAGCCATGACTGATGGGAGCAGCATTTACTAAATCTGCCCCCTTGGAAGGATCTAGACAGCCTCAGTGTTCAGTCACCTACCTGGCTCAGAGCTTGGCTGGTGACCATGCACAGGTGACTGTGGCCATCAGCACACAATCCACAAAATCAAAAATGTTGCTGGTAAATGGATGAAGTAGGAGAATATCATGTTAAGAGAAATAAACCAATCCCCAAACACCAAAGGCCAAATGTTTTCTCTGACATGGGTATGCTAATTCAAAATAAGGTGGAGGGCACTAGGGAGGAATAGAGTTACTTTATGTGAGGTAGGAGGGAGTGAAGAAAGTGGAAGGTGTATGGGGGAAGGAATATTAGAGTGAAACAGACATTATTACCTCATATATATGTATGACTGTATGAATGATGTGTTCCTACAATATATACAATCAGGTAAATGAGAAATTACACTTCATTTTTGTAGCTTCTATCAACATGTATGAACACATACTATTGTCATGTACAATGAATTAGAACAAATAAAATATAAAATAAAATAAAACAGGATTACTATTTGGTCCTTTACAGAGAATGCTGACTGACCCCTGTTACTCCTGTCTCTGAGAGCAACTTCACAGAGGATGACCACCACCTTCTCTTTGCTTAAGTAAATTCTACAAGGTAGCTAAATAATGATTATGGTTAAATATAGTCATTATGGACAAGCATATCTCTGCTGAAAGCAGGAGTATGGGAGCCCCCTTGGGAGGACAGAGCCACACTGCCCAGCTGTGGGCCCTGCAATTCTTCCTCACAGCTGTTCTTTAGAAATGCTTCCTTTGAGTGGCACATGAAACAAGAATGTCTTCTTCAAGGGAACCTCTGAAAAGGTGGGCTTCAAAGCATCTTGCCCCTCTCTTATAGGGTTGGATATCTCCTCCAAGAAATTTTGTCCTATTTGGAACTTCAGAATGTGACCTCGTTTGGAAATAGGGCCATTGGTCATTATAGAAGTAGGTGGTTAAGATGAGGTCAGGCTGCAGGAAGGTGGCTCCTTGGTCCAGCATGCCTATTACACTTACAGGGAGAGGAGAGAACAGAAGACACAGTCACAGAAGAAAAATAATGTGAACAAAGATGCATGGGGAGAAATCTATGTGACAATTGAGGAAGAGATAAGGGTGACCAGTCTACAAACCCAGGACTGCCAAGAATGACCACAACAGAGGCTGAGAGGGGCATGTGTCAGCCATGCTGCCTGGACTCACTGGAGACAGCACAGCCCTGCTGGTATCTTATTTCAGTCTTCTACTTTTCAGAGCCATGAGAGAATTGATTCTTGCTATTTTCTGACACCTGGTTTTCTTAAGGGGTTCCCAGGAAACTAATCAAAATACAACAAGCAGCATTCCTCTCCATTGGGTTTGAGTCCCAGTATTAATTATCTGTTGGTATTATAACAAATTACCTCAAGTTTAGCAGCTTAAAATAATACAAATATTCTACCTGTTAAAAGTTCAACATGGGGCTGGGGATATAGCTCAGTTGATAGAGTGCTTGCCTTGTGTGCACAAGGCCCTGAGTTCAATCCCCAGCACCCAAAATTTTTAAAAAATTCAACATGGATCTTGTTAAGCTGATCACAGGCATCTATAGGGCTGGCCTCCTTTCTGGAGGATCCAGGGGAGAACTAGCTACTTGCCTTTTCCTTCACGCTCCATCTGCAAGGCAGTAATTGGGGGCCCCATTTTCTGGCTCTGCCTCCTCCATGACCTTCTGTAGACACAGCTCCTCTGTCCATAGTGGGACAGTCCTGAAGACTTGCCTGAGATCACTGCTCACCTGGTTAATCCAGGACCATCTCCACATCTTAGACTCCTTTACCACATCTGCCAACCCCTCCTGCCAGCTAAGGTAGCACATTCTATTTCCAGAGACTAGGATGAGGACGTCTTGGGAGGCTATAAATCTGCCTACTGCACCCTCAGCACAGACTGTCCCATGCTGCCTGCTGTCTGACTCCCCCAGGCCCTTTGGAACATGGTCTGCCCACAGAGAGCATGAAGAGTGTACCCTAACCAATCAAGACCATTTGACAGTGTGGGAAGGTTGAAGACAGAGTAGGAGCTCTCTATTCCCTCTGCTCTGGAGGCTTCCTTCTTCTTATACAAATCTGTCTCAGTTTCTCCAGAATGCCAGCTACTCATTTCAGAGAGAAAAGTTGGTTTCCTTCCACCTAAAACATACATATGACCACCATAAGGGGGCTTCTTTAAAAGAACCAGTGTCCTCCTCTCCAGGTTCTTTGCATATCTGCCTCCTGCAGCCCAGCAGCAAGGATGATGCTTGAACTGACCCCAGCATCTCTCTGGGCTGGGAAGATGAGCCTCAGTCCACCCCAGGCATCTCATCTCTTTTCAGCATGGCCAGTTGCCAGGTAGGCTGCTGTGATTTCCATGTAGCTCCTTATTTAATCTCACCCACCTCAGAGTAGACATGAGCATCATCTGACAGAAGATTTGAATCTTAATGATGCTCAGAGTTCAACTGGGAACACACTGTCCTTGATCTTAAAGTCTATATTTTAAACCCTTCATTGCAAAGACAGAGGATATGCTCAGTAGGGGGCAGTGCCAGGCATTATGCAAATATGAAAATGAGGTTTTTCAGGAACATAAGTCTGGAAATTTAGTCTGTGATGCTTTAAGAGAGTTTTTGGAAACCTGGACAGTGTAAGACTTGCTCCACTTCCCTGGATGCAATGATTTCTGGAAAGGGCAGCTGAACCCACTGTTGGATGACACTTTTGAGAGTTTCCCTAGGAGTGCTTAAGGGACATATTTTGTATCATATCATGGTGATAAGGAATATTTCGGTGAATGTTTATAGCCAGCTACCATGAAGTCTAAGTTGAATCTTGACTGCATATGTGTCACCATGAGAAAACTGAGATTGCTCTAAGTCACTTATGGAGAAGGGCACAGAGACTTTCTGGGTATTCAAAGGTCTGTTTGGCTGGAGGACCATAGACTGATAACACCAAGACAAGCAAAGTCTGGTGTGGATAGATGCCTGTTGTAGAAAACTACATTGGATCACTTGCAGGGTCCACCATTCTCCCTGGAGAACTGGGTTTAATGCTCCTTCAACACCAGGAGCATCAACTGGCAGCCTGCAGGCTCACTGAGTCTGCCCTGTAGCTTCAGTACTGCTCTGAGGCCACCTGACTTTACACACCAGGAACAAGCTTCACATCTACCATATCTCTCTACAGCCCACGTGAAAATGCCCTGCAAATTAAGCATCCTCAATTCCAAAAGCAACACAATCATGGATGCCTCTAATGCCATCTTCACAGAGAAGACCAGCCAGCTCAGTGTCTCCTGGTCCTCATTGTCATTGCTCCACAGGGATACAATAATAATTAAGAGAAAACTTATATACTCGAGCCCCAGAGAAGACATCAAGAGTGAAATGTCTTTGGTGAGGCTTTTGCGCAAAATGCTAGGAAGAGAATATAAAGTCTGAGAGAATATGTAGAAGGAATTTATTGCAAATGAATTTTTAACCAGAAGGAGATTGAATATCATAGTTCCCTGGCTTTATTTTAGTTTGTGCTGCGTACATTTTAAGACAGCACAGGTAAGCCATCTGCCTCCACCAGGACTTTTATCATTACAAACTTTGTTCATAACATGGTTTTCAACCCAGGTACTTACCAGGCTTCTTCCCCACAGTGTCTTCAAGGGGAGCTGGTGCAGTGCTCTTAGGGGGCATTGCTTCTGGCTAAGGGCTTGCAGCATTGACAAAAATCCCACCAAATACTTCAGAGGTCATTTTCTTTTACCAGTGCCAATTCTGTGTGCTGAGGGTTCATTTTTTTTTCAATTACAAATCAGAATGTCTAAAGAATTGTTAGAAAAGAACTATGTGCTCTTGTGTACTGAAGCTGCTCTTTCATATTCACAGGAACCTGACCCCTAGTTCCCAGTGAAGAGGAAGCAATGATGTTTTCTAGAAAAAGTGATTGAAAACATGTAAATAGAGTTTTTAAAACTACATGATGAGCAGGTGGCATGTTGTGTTGTTGTCAAAGATGTGATTCACTGGATGAACCCTGGTACAAAAATCATGTTAATGAAACACTTTCAAAAATCAAAACTGGGAAAAGAATACATGATCAGTATGCTTCTCAGCATTTGTCCATGACTGTGCTAAACCATAATTTCATCTAAAAATTAAAATTTCACAAAAACAAAAGCTTTATGTGAATAAAAGAAATAAAATAGCTAGGATTTATTTGGGCAAGGACAACTGAATTAATAAAGCACATATTTTATTAATTAATACATCTCGCATGAGTTTATTTTGCCAACTTGGGCAAAGAGCTCAAATGTTTTAGTGAAAGAAGTAGAGAGGAAGAGAGGAAGGGAGGAAGGGAGGAAGGGAGGGAGCAGGGAGGAAGTGGGCTCCTTACACAGTGGGTCTGCTGCCAGGCACCCCAATCTGCAGAGTTAATGTGTGCCTCTGTGTCTTTGTTGATGTCATTTCTTCTGCCTGTAATATGCATCTAAACAAGTGGCTTTTGTTCATCTCTGCCACTTCAGACATCAGGCATTTGTCCCTTCTACGAATATCTCTGCAGATCCGAAGAACACCCTCCCTGAAGCATCCTCTCCCTCATTGATGCCCTACTTCAGGTCTCCTCTCAATGACACTCACTCCTAGTGATCAGTGTCTCACAACTCTTTCCAAGCACTGACTCATTCCCAGCTACGTTCTGTGCATCCTCAGTCTTCCTTACCCTTCCTCACCACACTGTCTGCCTTTGACCTGTAAGGACAATATCAACAGGTGTCAATGGGATCCTCTTCTTTTGACTTCCAGCAGGGTTTGCCAGGGCCTGAACCTGTCACACCCATTCTGTTTTCAGTCTTCTTAGAGTAGGAACTGATCCTGACCTCTTGGATCCACCCTTTACTGCCACCTCTGCTTCTTGTAGATGCCCCTCCACTTGTGGTTAGTGAGGGATGGCCATGTTTACCAGGGATCCCCAGGAGCAGCACTGATGACCACACTAATGCTTCTGTATGGTTCTGTTCTGTCATTACTGTGATGACTTGCAAGCATGTCTTTACTTAACATCATGACAACTTGCCAGTCACTGAATTCCTTGCTGCCCTGCCATGCTGCACTCTGCTCAACCCACTTCTTCAAACTTTGGAAACTTTTGGAATATAATTAATTGACCTAATGATTCCAGCATTCAGATGAGTTGGTTTTTCCATGTACTTCTGAGAAATTCCCAGAAGCCACTTTCTCCAGGATGATTTGTAAGAAGTCATGGACTATGAGCAAGTCTTGTGTTTCTTGGGCATGACTTCTATAGCCAGATGTGGCCTTGGTTCTAGTAGGATTCAGAGATGCAATGTGGATGCACACATACTGACTTTATCCCCCTAGTGAGACACAGCTCAAACCACAAATTCCAGGATCTCATTTCCCAAATAACCCTCTGTGGAAGTTGTAGAAGAAGTTCAAATATGTTCCAAAAAAATAGTTTGTTGATGAAATAAATTTGGGAGAAACTACTTAGTACACCCTTCTTATGAAGATTTGTGGCATAAAGTACAATACTAAAGGCTCTGAGACGGCCTGCAGATAAAACAAATAGCAAGCAAACACATTTCATTTTGTTCACCATCGTTTATCCCAATTTTATTCAACCATGAATTACCTTTTCATGCAATAAGTGTTAATATCTATCTTATGGATTTAGAAACCTTCTAAGCATCATTTTCAAAGTGGTTTCTTTACCTCTGTAGGTACCAATTCTAACATCCTGCAAACTTTTCCATATGTCTTAAATAAGACTCAGAGAAGTAAAGTATCTTATGAACAGTAACTTAAGCTCATGAGTTGCATGAATGGAATATAAACCCATGCCCGGGTGAAATTAAAGCTCATATTTTTGCACCACATGATTCCCAGGGTAGGATTAATTGCCTGAGATTCTCTTTAATTACTTGATAAAATAATTTGCAATTAGTCATTGATTGCTTGTCCATGAATTCTTTTCTGAAGAACTTGAGGAGAATTCACTTCTCAGCCCCAACCATCTGCTTCCTATTATTAATTTGTTAAGGAACTCTGTCTTTTGTAGACTGTGTGATAGGAAATTTCCATCCAGACTGTCTGAATTATCCTAAACATCTGAGCTGATGGCATCCAGCTGAATAATACTTTACAAAACCGTATCTGGAGAGTTGATTAGATGTGTCAGTTTTCCTGTGGATATGAAGCCCTGGGTGGCTCGAGTAAAAGTGTGATACAACATAAATAATGAACAGTTTTCAGTTTGAATTCCACAGAATCCATGCGGAAAAGAAAGCTATGGTGAACTGTTGGGAAATCTAGTCTATCTAATGAGATCCAGTATGAGCTTGATGGTGAGGGTTACTGGGGGGAGAAATAAAGAGCCGATTGTTTTTTAAGTCAATGCACTGATGCTTTATTTAGTTCCCACTGGGGAATTTTTAGAATGCTGTGCCTCTTGGTTTTCTGATTCTCCTCTACTTTGGGGAGGCTGAGATATGAAAATGATATTTGGACCATTCTATCTTCCAGGGGATATAGATTGGTGAGGCAAGGTCAGACCCAGGGGCTTGAATTTCATGCATGGGACAGAGTGCTGGAGCTCACTCGCAGTTTATATTACCATATGAGGAAGTGTCTTTTCCTGGTTCTGGGACTTGGGGTCTGGGAGGTGTTCATGGTCTGTTCTCAGGAAACCTTTGAATGGTGTCAGCCCTCTCCTTGGTTCAATGGGTGCTGATTGAACATGACTATATCTGACACTGTGTTCAGCACTGAGGAAACAGATGATAGACAAGATGACCTCTTTCCTCTTGGAATCCGGTTTTTTTTTAATTATGTAACAAAATTTCCCACTGTCAATCTCTTGGATCCAAGGGAAGCATTGTATTGAAAATCACCTCTTTGATTTTGCAAATGGAAAGATAAATTTTCAAAGAGGAAGAAGGAGCTTGTTCAAAGTCAGATGGTGAATTTGTTGCAGATCCCGAAGAAGGACCCAGTGGTCTTGTTTTCTAACTCAAGGCTCTTTGTACCACGCTCTTCTTAGAGTTTGTTCACCTAGCATTTGCTAAGCCCCACACTGGGTGCCATGTAGTTTTAGGATGTCCAAAACTCAAAGATGTCACTCAAAAAGTTGACAAGCTGGGGGTGATGGAACCTTAGATCATTAATTGGGAAATGCTGATGACAGAGTGAAGACTTGGGAGTGAAACAGTTCAGTTCAAGATCTGATATCCTGCCTGATCATCATGTTGCCTGGGTAAGTCATTTAGTGTTTCTGAGCCTCAGTGTCCTGCTCTTTAAAATGGGAATAGGGCCAGTCATGGTGGCAAATGTCTATAATCCCAGTGACTTGGGAGGTTGAGGCAGGAGGATTGAGTATTCAAAGCCAGCCTCAGCAACTTTGTAAGGCACTAAGCAACTCAGTGCTAGGGATGTGGCTCAGTGGTTAAGTACACTTGGGTTCAGTTCCCAGTACCAAAAAAAAAAAAAAAAAAGGGAATTTGGACAGTAACTAATAATGCCTCTGTGTGTTTGCAGGAGAAGCAGTTTTATATGGAAATTACTTTGTAAGGTGCCTGGAACAGAATAGGAAACACCAAGTTGTCATCATGAATAGCAACAACTCTTAGAAATGCCACAGGTGTTTGTGTGTGTGGTGATCTGGAAACACAATGGAAGGAGCAGCTAGTTCTATTCCCAGGAGGAGACAGGCAAAAGGTACTTCTCCTTTCAGTTGGATTTTTCTGCCTGGAATTTCTGATGGCCGAGTCTCTATAAATGCTCATTCTCTATGAATGACTGCAAGAGCAACTGTGCATGACAGAGCCTAAAACAGATGTGTGGGAAGAACAGGATCCTCTTACAGCTGTCCAATGAGACACTGAGTTCACAGTCTCCAACTACAAGGGTGACCCAAAGTTGGGGATGACTGAAGACTCAGGAAATCTCCCAATGCCTCAGGAATCATCAGAGACCAAATGGATGGGGCCATCCAGGGTTATACACATTTTTATGTTGGAATGCTGTGGAAATTGGCAATGGTGTAGACTTCCTTCCCTCTTGATGCTCATGGCACCTGGTCTTGGGAAACAAGTATTTCCCAAAGCCTGATTTGTAGAACACCAGACCCGTGGCACACTCTGGAACTTTGGGCAAAGCATAGTCACATGTTCCAAGTGTATATGAGCCAGTAGCTCCTTGAGGACAGAATTCCATTCATGTTCTTTATTCTGTGAAAATCTTTAATCCCTAGATTGTGAGGGGACAGTCTGGGTTCTAGCTCCACTTCTGCCATTGCTGTGGCCTGGGACACTAACTAATGTGCCTGCCTCAGCTTTCCATCTGTAAAATGGGGACAGTAGTAATGCCTATCTTACAGGAACAGTTTGATGACTCATTGAATATTATATATATGTATATATTCCTTAGAAACATTTCTGTCCAGGTAGGAATATAAGTTCACCATTATTAGGTTAAGTGTAAATAATATTTCAAGAAGTAATAGTTGATCAAAATTTTCTTGTTGTAGTTGGACTGTTATACAGTTAAAAAGTACAAAACATTCAGTATTTGATTGCAGGGTGAAAAGGTCACTCAGAAGCAGTCCCACACATGGAGTTCATGATCGGTGGGGCTGGCCTTGCTGCAAGCAATTGGCCTTCCTCTCTACATTGCTCTTTTCTTAATACCACCTCAGTTTCTCTTCCCATCTTCAACCCACACAAGTACATTTCCCAGGTGCTGCCACAACTGTCCCCCATGAAGCCAGAGCTTCTCAAGGGGGGCTGGGCTGATGGAAAGGCCCAGCCTGACCACTGCTCACCTCATGAGTCCTCAAGTGCTCTGAGGCTCCCTCAGTCCCTTTGCACACAGGCCTGTTCCCTAGGCTGTACCTGGGTGTCAGGAGTGCTGCTGTTCTTCCCCTTTGTCCCCTCTGCCTTCAACATGGCTGATCTCACCAGGCCTGACCACACTGAAATCTTGTCCCCTTCCCATCTTTAGAGAACATACTGATCCTCCAGTCCTGGAGGATCATACTGATCCCAGCAGTCCTGTTGACCTGCATCCTCTAGGAACTGGCCCTTGCATCAGATGCATCCCAACCCCAGACCTTTAGGTGGCTATTCCTGCACTGGGTGGACTGCATCTGGGATCTCCCATGAGGGCACTGAGCCATAGTCCAAACATAGGGCTGGGGTTGTAGCTCAGTGGTAGAGCACTGGTCTAACACGTGTGAGGTACTGGGTTCCATCCTCGGCACCACATATAAAATAAATAAATAAAATAAAGGTATTGTGTCCATCTATGACTAAAAGTAATTTTAAAAAGGAAAAAAAAGTCCAGACCTAGAAAATGCTCGTGTCTTCTCAGTAAGTTGTCCCCTGAGCTTCCTTTAGCTACTATGTCATCTTCATAAGTTCAGGAATATATCAGTTACATAAAACCAGCAATTTTTAAGGTTTTTCATTTTTATTAAATTCATATTTGCTAAGAATGTACTTAGTTTTTCTTTTTCTTTTGTCTTCACCTCAGTCTTCTGATGTGAGAAGCCAACACTTACTGTGCCCGCTGTCACCATGCTCATCACAGACTCCCCTTTGCTTTAGCATTTCATTCTTTATTGAGTTTGCAGTTCTCATGTAAAACCAGTCCATGCCATCTTCCAATGACCCATGTCAGGGTCTGTAGAGCAATCAGCAGGATGTCCCTGTAGGCCTCCAGAGTAATTCATGTAAAACAGCACCTGCCCTCCAGATGGGCTCCACTCACCTCCACACTCAGATGGAACGTTTCTCAGTCATGCTCTTCAGCCTGATCATCTGCAAGGAAGAGGATCAAGTGAGGTGGAATCAAAGAATCCCTCATCAGTTTCTCACCCAACCACATCAAATTTACATTTTCCCAAGTAAAATTAAGTACTGGGGCTACTAAATTAGAAAATGCCTATCAAGAAAAACTCAAATTATCTTCTCTCTGACCCATGTAAGTTCTTTGGAGAACTGATCCCATTGGGCTAGGCACACTTGCTGGACTGCTCTAGACAGAGTGGCTGTCTGTCACTGAAGTTTCAGGATAAGGAGGCATGGGCCTGTGTGCCATGATACCTGGAGAGATGCCACTCACACTGCCTGACTTGATCACCCTTGGGCACAGGTCTCCCAGTCCTGAATGGCACATGTGTCTCTCCTGCACCCTTCTCATCCTCTCAGATGAGACTGCTGGACCTAGCTTAGCCATGAAGTGCATCAGCATGTGAGGGCCCTTGATGCTGCTCTCCTGGGATCCAAACCAGAGAGCAGACCAAGTAAAGAGAGTCCCCTGACCCCAAAGGCCTGGAGAACCTCACATCCCATCCCATACCTGATGACCTCGAGAGAGCTCTCGGACTGAATTGACCTACTGCCAGTGCACTTGTTCACTTCAACACCATAAACAGGAGGGTACAGAAGCAGGACTGGGAAAGCAGGAGGCAAAGCAGGAGAACAGGCATTGTGAGGCAAGAGTGAGACCTCACAGGACAGAGGGGTTTTATAAGAGATGATACCTGATGGTCATCACTGACGTGATGCTGTGGAAGAACAAGCTAGGCGATGTCCAGGGACTCGTGGGATGTCTGCTTCAGCTCCACCTGTCACCAGCTCCTTCCCCACAGCTCACAATCCCACCCATCTCCCTACCTACCAGGACCACCTGGTCAAAACCCCAGATGGCAATGTATGGGCATCAAGAAGTTAAACACTATGAAATTTCACCTGTAAGCTGAGAGAGAAAGAGAGAGAGAGAGAGAAGAAAAAGGAGTAGGAGGGGGGAAGAGAAAGAGGGAGGAAGGTAGGAAGGAAGGAAGGGGAAAAAGGGAGGGAAGGAGGGACGAGAGAAAGCCAAGAAAGGTGGCTATGAATACTTTACGATTACTCTTTATATAAAAGGAAAATACCAATGACTGCTTGGACATATTCAGAGCACAGATAGACTAATTTTTTTAAAATGCTGATTCATCGTACACAAATGGGGTATGAATTTAATTCCTCTGGTTGTACAGGAGTGGAGTCACACTGTAGTGCAGCCACTCTGGAAAGCCATGTGGAGATTCCTTAGAAAACTTGGAATGGATCCACCTTTTGACCCAGCTATTCTAACCCTTGTCCTATTCCCAAAGGATTTAAAATCAGCATACTACAGTGACACAGTCACATCAATGTCTATAGCAGCTCAATTCACATTAACTGGATTGTGGAACCAACCCAGACTAATTTTTTTTATCAGTTGATATTTGAAATGCTAAGTGAAGACAATGAAGCTGATTCCATCACTTGATTCATTCACCAAAGTGGGAAAAGGTGAGATGTTTAACTTCTGATGTAGAAACTTGGTTCTTTTGACTTATTTAATCAAGAGTTTAAAGTGCATAATATCTTATAATTAATGAATTGAGTTTGTGTGTGTGGTGCCGGGAATTGGACCCAGGGCCTTGTACTTGTGAGCCAATCTACCAACTGAGCGATATCCCCAACCCATAAATTGAGTTTTTAATCAGAAAGTAGTAGGTTTTATCACCTCTTTTATGATTTAAAACAATTAAAATTGTTTTCAAACACAAGCACTTCATTTAAAAGCAAAGTGAGAGGCAGGTTGGCTCTGCTGATGTCACAATGTGCTAGAACTCCTCACTGGGTTTTCGTGCCTCCTCAGCCTGGGCACCCGCACTGGCAATGCTCAGTCCAGTGCTGTGCTGTGAGGGCACGTCTGGAGCTGGTTGAGGCCAGAGCAGGCTGCTGCTCTGCTTGGGAAGAAGTGTGCAGAGAGTATGGGTGGGAGCTGGGGCTGCACACAGAGAGGCAATCTCTAGGGTCAGTGTGGGATCCAGGTGATCACTGGTGTGGTGAGCAGTGCATTCTGGTGCAGTTGATCGCTTCCTCTCTGGGCTTGATGAGAGGCTGAATCAAGGTCGTGGACCATCCTTCTCTCTTCATGGAATCATTGGCCATAATAGCAGATGCACTTTTGTTGAAGTATTTTGAGGATGAATGTTTTCAAGTCATTTTGAAATTTCCAAACACTGCATACATGGGATGCATCCTGCTCTCAACCTGGAGTTTACCTCTATGGTTTGGATTCATCACAGGAGCATTTGCCTTTAATCTCGTGTTAACTAGAAATCAAGTAAAACACAAGGAGACTGGTTTACTGCAAGGTGGTTCTGGCCACTTCACTGATGTGGGTTCTTGTGGATGTCTTCTTTCTACTGTATTTCAGTGAATGTAACAAGTGTGATGACAAGGAGGAGAGGTCCCTGTTGCCTGCACTGAGGGCTGGTATTTCAAGAAATCAAAAAGGCCCAGGAGAAATGGGAGAGGCTGTGCTGATTCCTAAGGATGACCAGGAGAAAATGAAAGAGCTGTTCAAAATCAATCAGTTTAACCTTATGGCCTGTGACTTGACTGCCCTTAATAGAAGTCTGCTAGATGTAAGATGGAAGGATGCAAACAAAAGTCTACCCTGAAGAACTTCCAGATGCAAGGTAGTCATTGTGCTTCATCATGAAGCTTGGAGCACTCCCCTTAGAACTGTTTAGTGTCGTAAATCATTCCCCACACTACCTGCTCTCTGAGGCCATCTTGGTAGATAATGTCAGTGAAAGTGATTGTCTCAAGTTGTCATTAGAGATTTACGTGAAAAATTTAGAAATAACAGTAAAAAATTATCAGGATGGAAGAGCACTCGGGGTTAATAGGAGCCCATCTTCCAGGAGCAGCTGCTTCAAAAGGGCAAGTCATGACTTTTCTGGATGCACACTGTGAATGTGCTTTAGGGTGGCTGGAACTCTTGCTGGCAATAATCAAGGAAGACAGGAAGAGCCATACGCCACATCATTGATGCGATGAACGATGAGGCCTTGAATACATGGTTGGGTCAGATATGACTACAGGGGTTTTAACTGGAAATTAAATTTCTGCTGGTATCTTGTTCCCCAAAGAGAAATGGATAGGAGGAAAGGATACAGAACTTTGCCTGTCAGGACCCCTATTATGGCTGGTGACCTATTTTCTGTTGATAGAATTGAACCAATACAAAGTCAATAGTAGAAAGAATGCTACCAATGAAAACAATTCAAGCTTTTACTAACTTTCAGAAAATGGTTGTCTTTTAATTATAAAAGAGTATATGTGGAGGGGGCAGTTGCATGTAGCCAAAATGATGAACATTTTATATAAGAGCTTTTATAATAAAAGAGATAGGAATTTTTTGATTCAGAAATGGATATCTGGTGTGGAGACAATCTTGAAATGTCTTTTAGGATTTGGCAATGTAGAGACTCTACATAAAGAAGAATAAAATTATGGCATTTACAGGTAAGTGGATGGAATTGAAGAATATCATGCTAAGTGAAATAAGCCAATTCCAAAAAACCAAAGGCTGAGTGTTTTCCCTGATAAGTGGATGATGATACATAATGGGTTCGGGGGTTGGGGTTAAGAGAAGAATGGAGGAACTTTGGATTATGTAAAGGGAAATGAGATGGATGGGGAGAGGGTGGGGGTATGAAAGATGGTAGAATGAGACAGACATCAGTGCCCTAGGTACATGTATGATTACACAAATGGTGTGAATCTACATCATGTACAACCATAGAAATGAAATGCCCTGTACAACATTGTTCCTTAAAATTTAAAAGTTTAAACTGTTAAGAAACCTTTTTTTTTTTTTGGTGGGGAGTGCATTGTAATTATAATAGTGAGACTCACTATATGATATTTGCACATGAACATAACATGATTAGATCAATCTTATTCCCCATTTGTGTACAATGAATGAAAATGCAATCTGTAAAAATAAAAAAAAAGAACTTCACTGCTATGCCATCATATCTAACATTTTCATCACTAGGGAAGTGAAAATATACATTCATTAAACTTTTATTTTAATTAAATTGCTAGATATCAATCACTACAAGTTATGACCCAAGGAACAGAGTCATAAATAGGAAAACTTTACAGCTTTTCATATTAGCACACTTTGTATTCAAAATATATAAGCACTAGACAAAAAGGAAGAAAAATCGGTCAGTGAGATTCTTACTAATAAGTTTCTGTATTTGACATTATTTTAAGTGCCCATAAAGTTGCTTCACACTGGTGTTTTATTCATAATAAATGTATTAAGTAGTTGAAAATAATAGGGGCTGAGAGTGGGGCAGAGGATGGAAGCCATGGCTTCTGGACCAGAATATTCTATTTTTGTTTGGCCCTCATCTTTACTATAAAGGCTCTTATATAAAGTGTTCATCATTTTGGCTACATGCAACTGCCCCCTCCACCTACATTCTTTTATAATGAAGAGATAAATATTTTCTGAAGGTTAGTAAAAGCTTGAATGGTTTTCATTGGTAGTATTCTTTCTACTATTGTATTTGTCTTGCTTCAATTCTAGAGAAAGGAATCTACAAACTGGAGCATTTCAGATTTACTCCTAAAAACATAGACATCCACACTTGGAGGTCTCTGGGAATTCCTGAATTTTCTGAATTTATAAGCAAAAGTTTGAATGTCAGGGCATTTCTTATGAGGATAGACTCTATAGTTGACAACAAATTTTGAAAGGCAGATCTGACCCCCCAGAAGCAGTGAATCACTACCTTAAATTGATCATGGCCTCTCAGATCAGCTGAGGCCTGACAACAACCCCATTTCCCATTTCTTACTCTTCTTTCTCTTCATTTTTTTCTTGTCTTGATTAAAATGCCCTGTACAACATTGTTCCTTAAAATTTAAAAGTTTAAACTGTTAAGAATCCTTTTTTTTTTTTGGTGGGGAGTGCATTGTAATTATAATAGTGAGACTCACTATATGATATTTGCACATGAACATAACATGATTAAATCAATCTTATTCCCCTGTGTCCCCTTTCCCACTCCATCCTCTTGAACCACTTGCTCTACTGTACTGATCTCCCTTCTACTATTGCTATCATTATTATTGTAATTAGGACATCATAGTTGCATATATAAGACAGATTCACTGTGGTATAGTCAGACATGGACGTAGCACACTTTGATAGACTTCATTCCTCAGCACTTCCCCATTTTTCCTCTACCCCCTTGATCTTCCTTTACTCTATTGGTCTCCCTTCTATTTTCATGAGATCTCCTTTTTTAAATTCCTTTTTATTTTTCTTTAGCTTCCACTTAGAAGACATTTGATGTTTGACTTTCTGAGTCGGGCTTATTTCACTTGTCATGATGTTCTTCAGGTCCATTCATTTACCAGCAAATGACATAATTTAATTCTTCTTTACACCTGAGTAAAACCCTACCCTCTTTAATACATCACATTTTCTTTATTCATTCTTCTGTTGACAGGCAGCTTGACTGACTCTGTAACTTGCCTGTTGTTACTTGCACTACTATGAACATCAATACATATGTATCACCATAGTTTGCTGATTTTTGCTTTCTAGGTTAAATATTGAACAGTGGGATAGCTAGGTTATATGGAGGTTCCTAGCCATTTGAGGAATCTCCATACAGCTTTCCAAGGTGGTCATACTAATTCACAGTCCCACCAACAATGTATAAGTTTGCATTTTCTCCAAGTCCTTGCCAGCAATGACTGACATTTGTGTTCTTTATGATTGCCATTCTAATTGGAGAGAGATAAAATTTCAGTGTAGCTGTGATATGCATTTCCCTGAGCACTAAGGATGTTTAAATTTTGTCATATATTTGTTGACTATTTGCATTTCTTCTTTTGAGAAATGTCTGTTTAGATCATTTGCCCACTTATTGATTGGGATATTTGAGAGTATTTTTGTTTTTTTTTTTAAGTGTTTTTGGTTCCTTATATAATTTGGATATTAATACCCTTTCAGAGGAGTAACTGAAAAATATTTTTATATATCTCCTACATTTTGATTTGTTAATCAAAAGGCATATGTCAGCTAGTAAATGGTTAATGATAAATTTTGTAAAAAATATAATTACTTCATTTAAACTGAATTTGAAATATTTCAGTAGCACTTTAATTGATTGAAAGCTTATTATTGTCCCAGTGAAAATACAAGAAAATCTAAACCTGAATGAATTTCATGCTGGGGAAGAATTTTCACACTATTCAGATGGTTTGGATACATACCATTATAGTGCCTAACAATTAAAAAAAATAAAACATTATAAATCATCCCAACTCAGAAGGCAATGAAAATATTCAATTTTTCTTTCAAAAATATTTGCCCATAGTATAGAAAATTAAAACCATGATTGCATTTACAAAGTGTTCCTTATTTCAAAAAACCCTCTTCCATGTACTTTCTCATTCGAGCTAATGTAACTTCAACCTTCCAGATGCTCAGGTGAGAAATCTAAGATCACTTTTGGCTTCCCTCTTTCTCATCTCTCTATTATCAAATTCATTTGATGCTACCTTTGAAATACAACCAGAAACCAATGTTTTCCCACCAGGTTCATTGTGAGTTACTGATTCCAAACTTTTTATTTGCAACATGTGTATAATTTGGTTCCCCACTTTTGCAACCCCTTGCCTCAGTGTTTTCTCAATATAACAGACATAGTGATTCTGTTAAATATCCATGATCATGTCCCTTCCCTGCACCCAATCTTCTGATGATTTTTCATTTCTCCTTATAGGGCTTCAAGGTACTCATGACAACAGCCCTCTACACAGACCCTTGCACCCTTCCTCACACATGAACACACCCTCCCTCTCACACACACACATACATCTGTTTCTCATCTCTTACATCTCATTTTAGCTTCCTCTAACAGGTTAACAAGCAAGTTTATGTGTTAGTTTATTGTTCCCTCTGAGGGACAGAGCTCTTTTCTCTTTAGATCTCTGTTCAAATACAACCTCATCATTAAGGCAAAACAGGGATAGGTGCTGCCCACCCTATCCCTATACCTCTGACAAGCTATTTAGTTCCTCTCTTCCATCTGCCCTTCCACCTCTCCCAGTCCCCCACTCCCATCATACACCCTAGAGTATGTTTTTGTTTGACTTTTTATTTTTGTTTTTGCTTGTTTGTTTTTGGCTGCACTTGGGGATAGAGCCCAGGGCCTCACCCATGTTGGGTAAGTGCTATTACTAAGCTACTCCCCCAGCCAAGTAAGTTCATTTTAAAGGTAGTGTATTTGTCAGCTTTGGTCACTTGGTATCCTCTTTATCTGGGATAGTTCTTAGTGCATATTAAGCACTTTTAAAATATTTCTTGAACTAAAAAACTAAAAAGTGTGTGTTAAAGTGGTTAAGTGCTACTGTGTAATTTTTTTGTATGTTCAATTTTAAAGTGCAGTAATATATTATACAATATTTGCATAACTGTCTCCAAATGATAATTTTCTTCCTAATATCCTGCATATTAACATATGGACTACATGTTGTTCTCTGTAATAAAATATCCTGCCTTGTAGAAATTAAATGACATTTTATATAAATACTGCTGTATTATATAAATTGCTTCATTAAGCTAAAAATAATTTTAATTTTAATTTGCTGAATGTGTTCAACAAACCCCTGAAGGTCTTAAAATTTTCAATTTTAGAGGGAGGATATTAAATTTTATCAAAATTTTTATGCATTTTCATGATCTAATAATAACTATTACTAAATTTATTTTGTAAGTGCAAGTTTATGAAGAAAAACAATTACAGAAAACTTAAAAACTTTACAATCCTTAGATGCTGTGTTTCTAGATAATAAGACTGAGACTCAAAGAGGTAACAGTTAATGGTTAAAATGTGGTTAATCTGCCTGATGTTGTAACTATACAGAAGGGTTTATTCCAGTCCATTTACATCAAGTAAAACTCTGTTTTCTTACCTTGAATAGGGAAGTGTATGTGTACTTTAAATATACTAACACCCGTTGTCTTGTATGGAAACTCCCAATTGCATTAGTAAGACATAGAAAAGACATAAAGCTATATTACTAAAATTACAAAAGAGACTTGATTACAAATAGCCATATTTGAAGACCAGTAAGAATCAATAAATTTGCAGATAACAAAAAGTTTTCAAACAGTGTGGCCTATAGTTTTCACAACACCAGTGTAAAGTTCACGGATCTTCAACTCTCATTTTCAGTGTTTCAAGAGGTCCTGTACACTACACATATACTTTATCATCATCCCAATAATGCAAAATGGGAATGACTATATATTCACACTTCCTAATTCTTTAAAGTACTTTAATTCACAAAAGCATATTTTAAAATTTCTTCTAGTGGTTATTATAAAACCCTACATTCTCTTCTGGGTTTTTGATGTATATGAGACTACGTGTGTATGTGTGTGTGTGTGTGTGTGTGTGTGTGTGTGTATACATATATATATATATATACGTATATATATATATATATATATATGTAATAATACACATTTATTTCCAACATTAACCAATATTTCAGTTTGGAAACCAATATTTATCGTCTTAGAGCACTATTTAAAGGACATATGGTCCATACAACCTCTACTCCATTATTATCTATATCTTTTATCTTATTCAAAGATCAAGAAAGAGAAATACTTATTTGTATTTGAGGGGTGCTTTTGTGTTTCCTTTGTATGCTACTTTTACTAATTTGGCATTATGGCCTCAATTTCCATATAAGAAACCTATAAACACCTAAAGCTTATATTTATTATTGGGATGATGTTTTGGGTGTTGTCTGCTGTACTCAATTTTCTTCTTTTATGATGACTCAAGGGAGAAATTTCCCTCCAAACCTCTGCATTCCTTTCCTGAGAAAATGGTTTGTTCTTCTCTTGAGGACACATTATTTGCTTTTCCATCTATAACAATTATACGAGACCTTATGATATTATTCACCTCATTATCCTTTACCATGAATTTCTTTCTGTTTTTAATCCCATAACATACTGTAGTTTTTCTGTAGGTCATCTTATATCTTTTTTTTTTTTTCTTGACATACAGGTAAAAAGTATAAAGCATTATCACTTTATATTGTTAGAATAAATAAACCAGAGACATTTCTGAGCACACTACTGGGTGAGACTACCATAATTTAAACTCAACTTAGACTCTAAAATATAGCCTGGATTCTACTTCTGTGTAGGAAGCAAGAAAGACAGTCTATATGATGCCAATGATAACAACCACAAGAACAAAAACACAAAGCTGGGTATGCTGCAAAATCACAACATATCCTGAAACCATCAGAAGCTAGACTGCAGGCCAACTCAGAAACCTGAAGCTTATGGAGAGGCAGGATTACAGAGTGGAAAACCTGAGACATAGCATGGGGGAAAAGAGTGGATGCCATATGTTTAGGTAGAAAGCAAGCAGTTACATTTTAGTAAATTGCTGTTGTCTCTCTCTTTGCTAGCATGATAGGAAATCCTGGGAACACAAAAGGAATTCACCCTCAGTCTCTTCCTCTGATCCTTTCATGGGTACTCACGAGAACATTAGGAAGCAGATCTGTGATCCAGAAAAAGTCTTCTGTAATGATTAATCATCCTTGTCAGAAAGGCATGAAGCCCATCCTCCCCTGCTCTTCTCCTATATACAGCAAACAACGTAAGCCTTAAGAAGAGAAACAAAAATTTTTATCATGCTACATATGCAAATAAATATCCATAGTTTCTGGGAGATGAAAGAAAAATCACTTTAAACATACAAAGGAACAAGAAATTCTGTGGCCAAAGATCAACTGCTTTTATGGGTTTAGCATCATCAGAAATGTTGAAACAGGAAACTGTCTCCCCAAATGACCAAAATCCTGGCAGTTTGTTTGCCCTTGGGAAGAGGGAAAGAAATGAGTCTCATCTTTAAGGAGAATTAAAGATGAGAATTCATAATTACAGGGAATTATGAAACCTGTGGATGGGCCAGGATAACAAAAAAATCCCCCATCTTCCAATAAAACACCAACAGACTTAAAAACAAAAGCTAAGCAAACTAAAAATCACCAACTCTTTTTATCTCTTATCAGAGATAAGAGGTCACAGGACAAACCATGGTCCTGAATGGGGGAAGTGGCTGTGGAGGGGAGTAGGGCAGGTGACTAGAGAGAGGCATGTTTCCCAGGACAACAGATTATAAGCAGGAACCAACTGGGGATAGTACCCCTGGGGACTGTCAAAATGTGATTCATTAATGGCTGGAGGCTCAGGATGGAGGAGTTTTTGAATTGAAGTCTGTATGAGCAATAAAGATAGATCTCAACAGACGAATGGATGAGCAAACTGTAATAGTAATTCAAGGGATTATTAATGATCATAAAAAACATGAACTAACAAGCCAGCAAAAGTTATAAAGAGAAATCCTTAATGAATATTTCTCAAAGAACCAAATATGGAAAGGCTCTATACTGTATTATTACAAATATGGGACATTCTAAAGAAGAAAAAACTATGCAGACAGTAGAAATATCAATGGTTCCCAGAATTTTGAGAAGGGAGACAGGAGGAAGGGAAATAGGAAGACCCTATGGATTACTAGGCTATGCAATACCTCTTGACACTATCACGATGGGTTTCGTATCACACATTTGTCAAAATCCCAGAAAGTACCACAAAAGAGAGCATTAAGTACCATTATTGTTTCATCAGTTTTAATAGATATTTTACAGTAATCATAATAATAGGGGAAACTATATATGTGTTGTGCATGAGAGAGAGAGAGTGAAAGAGAGACATGTATCCAATTCTTAATGCTTTCTAATATTTCTTGAAATTTAAAGCTGCTCTAAAAATAGTCTATTCCAAAGGGAAAAATATGGTCATAAAGTCACAACAGTCTACTCTTGGATTCAGGACAAGATAATAGAGATTCCTTCCTTCACAGTGGGAAGACAAAAAACAAAGTTAGAATATACACGTTGAGAAAACCCCTCTGAACACCCCAATCCTCAATATAATTGCAAGGTATAGCTAGAAAATATGAAGTCTTTAGTGAGACAAAGATAGACAGGAGTACATACATGTGCGCGTGCACACACACACACACACACACATACATTTACTGCTGTTTCAACAGAAGCAAGGTATGCTCATTTCCTCGTGCAAAACCCTATAGACATCATTGTCCTATACACATGGCATCTGGAAGGAAGGCAAAGATAGGAGGAAGGGATGGAGGGAGGAAGGGACAGAAGAAGGGAGAAAGGAATGAAGGAACAGAGGAAGGAGTAGGGAAGGGAAGGAGGAAACATCCCCTTGTTAACAGACAAAACAGAACTATCAGATTTAAAGATCACTTTCAGGGAAAACAATTTTAAATTTATGACAATTTATCAAAAACATCTAGTGAAAGATTGGAAAACATCACTAAAAATGATAATTTGAAAGTTCAGCAATAAATGAAAGTTCCAAAAATAATCTAATGGAAATGTTAGAAACAAAATACAGCATTAGAGATGAATTTTTTCATAACCTTATCTGTAGATTCAAGTCAAGAAAAAATGTAAGTGAACTTGAAAAGAAAACAAGAAAACTTAACCTAAATGTAAGCACAGAAAGAAAAATTAGTACTTAAAAGAAGTCAGAAGTGGTAGACAATACAAAATATGTTCTACCATTGAGAATATCAGAGGAGAGAAGGTACAGAAGCAAAATGGTTGAGGATTTTAAAAAAAAGGAAGAAAAATGAAATCACCAATCTCAGAATTTCAGAGAACCCAAAGGGGAGAAAATTCTCCT
The DNA here is from genome assembly GCF_902686445.1 of Sciurus carolinensis. Classification (NCBI taxonomy): domain Eukaryota; kingdom Metazoa; phylum Chordata; class Mammalia; order Rodentia; family Sciuridae; genus Sciurus; species Sciurus carolinensis. The sequence goes on along the minus strand of NW_025920298.1, from coordinate 185,746 downwards.
AAGGAGAGAAAATTCTTATATGCATATTATTCAAAGAGTAACAAGGCAGAGATGAAGGGAAATGCTTGAAGAGAGCTGGAGAAAGAAGACACACTCTACACAGAAAGACCAAGAACAGAGCACAATTCTAGTTAGAAAATATGCAAAATAAAAGACACAGTAGCATTTTTGTAGTATTAAAAACAAACTTTAAAAATAAAAAAAACCTATATTCAGTATAACTATCTTTCAAAATGAAGGTGAAATAATATTCCCTAAAACAGAATATCTATTCCTGAAGAGCTGAACTAAATGGAATGTTAAGGGAATTTCTTTAGTCAGAAGGATGAACTATTGGATATAAACTTAGATCTACATAAAGAACTGAATAGGTTCACACAAATTTTATAGTACCTATTTCCTCATTTTAATTTGCTCATAAGTTGATTAATCTTTAGTAAAAACTAAGTAAAACTAAAGTTTTTACATTTTACATAAAATAGTATAATAATTTTGAAGGTTTATGATTAGAAACTAAAACTTTATATTGTTAGCTTGGGACATCACATAAAAATTTAGAGGGCAACACGATAGGCTTTCCAGGAAGTGGTCACTGCTAACCTGGCAGCCGAGGGCATCATGGTGGGAGGTCTGAAGAGGAAACACTTGGATTCTGAAGAAGAGGAAGAGGACGAGAAGTGGGACTGGAGTCCAGCAAGCCTGCGGAGCTGCCAGCAAGCTCTGCTCCGCATCTACCTAGAAAAGTTCAGCGCAGTCTGGGCCCCCCGGGAACCCAGTCTCCGCAGGAATGTCCTCATCCACAACACCCTACAGTAACTCCAGGCTGCCATTCACCTGGCTCCAGCACCTGCCCTGCCCCCAGCCCCTCTTCCTGGGCGAAGAAGATTTCTCCTTGTCCACCACCATTGGCTCTATCCTCAGGGAGCTCAAGACATCCATGGATGAGACGGAAGGTCCTCAGAATCCAGTGGCTCCCCGGAGCCTCCAGAATAAAGTACTACTGCAACCTGACCCAGTCTTCTTGGAAGCTCTGAGCTCCCAGTACCTAAGGGACTCTGGCCTAGATGACTTCTTTCTGGATATTGACACATCTGTAGTGGAAAAAGAGCCTGTGCTGCCCCACCCCCCAGAACCTCCTCTCAACCTCTTCTGTGCCCCAGGGTCCTGGGAATGGAATGAACTAGATCACATCATGGAAATAATTCTGGGTTCCTAAAACTATGGTAGAGGCAGAACCCTTCCTCAGAGCAGCCTCAGTGGGCTGGATCTCTGGATGTGACTCTTGTGTGTGTTGATGGGGGCTCCAGAGAGTGACTGAGCTCCTTTCCTCCCATGTCAGGCTTCCACAAACTTGCATGTGTGTGTGTCGGGTTACCCCAGCCTTCTGTGAAGGTGGGTCTTCCTTAATTTATCTGTTCCAAATGCCTTAATGAGAATCTTGTTTCTGGGAGCCTGACCTCTCGCTCACACGTTTCTTCTGCCTTTCCCTCCAGTTTCCGCTCCCCTTTTGAACACTGGGGCCTCATGGAAGATACAGTAGGGCCTGGCAACAGTGGGGTGTGCTGCCAGTGGCTCTAGAAACCCAGGATCTGCCCCTTGAGGGAGCAGGAGGGGCTGGTCTCCTTCCCCCAGGTTGAACCCCACTTCCTTGGCAGGACCCCAGCCCCAGCAGTCTCCTGATTCAGAAGCAGGCCGGACCACATGCAATAGGGTGGAAACCAAACTGCTCTGTGCTGTGGGATTTAAAAGAAAGGCAGGGTTTGTGGTGGATTTTTTTTATTGTTTGTAATTTTTTATTTTAAATAAAAGTATTTTGAAAGGAAAAAAATTTAGAGGAGGAAAAATTAAATCATGGACAATGTTTCATTAATTCAAAATCAGGCAGAAAAGGAGAAAAACTAGAATAGATAAAAACAAAACAAAAACCTAGCAAAGTAATACATTTAAATATAATTCTATTAATATTTTTCTTAAGTATAAATGCTGTAAACATATTCATCAAATGAAAGACTTTTTTGCTTAATAAAAATGCAAAAACAAATAATATGTGATTATTAGAAATTTTATTTAAATATTTGCACATAATTGTTAATGTCTTTAAAAATGCACCATGTAAAAAGTACATAATGTTAATGCTAATCAAAATAAAGCTGGAGAGACTAGACTTCAGAACAGGGAATATAGCAGGAATAAAAATAAATATATATCATGATAAATGGACACATTCCCCAAAAGACATAATAATTGCAAGTGTGTGTCACATAACAGGTTCAAAACATGTGAATGTGAAACATAATAAAATTGAAAAGTTCAGTAGACCTATCCATAATTAAAATTGGGGATTTTAACACTGTTAGTCACTTTTCCATTACTATAACAAATACCTGTGTTGACCAACTTAAAAGGAGAAAGCACTTTTAATTTGCCTCACAATTTTGGAAGTTTCAGTCTGTGGCTGGCTGGTCCATTGATTTTGGTCTTGCATGATGGGAGTAAATAGGGGAGAAAACCACTTGGCTTATGGGAACCAGGAAGAAAAGAGAAAAAGACAAGGAAACACTAAGGTCTCCATATTTCCTCCAAAAGCATCCCCCTGAGATCTAACTTCTTCCCTCAGAGAAGGAACCACTCAACTATGGAATGAAAGCTCCACAATTGTGAGTTAAAAAAAACTTTCTTCCTTGAAGTTGTTTTTCTCAGGTATTTTATTACAGCACGAAAAGTCAACTAAAATACATTTTCAGTTACCCATGGTCAACTATGGTCTGAAAGTACATAGTGATTCTTGTCTTGACTCTTCGAAGAGAGAGACATCATATATTAGTCAGCTTTATCACCACTGTGACCAAAACAAATTTAAAAGCAGAAAATTATATTTGGTGCTCAGTTTCAGAGGTCTCAGTCAATAGATGGCCAGCTCCATTTCTCTATGCCCAAAGTGAGACATAAGATGGTGGCATAAACACTTTGAGGAGGAAAGCAGCTCAGAAGATAACAATCAGGAAGCAGAGAGATCTCCCCTCACCATGGACAAAGTATAAAACCTGAAATCATACCCCACCCTACCTATCTACTACCCAGTTGATCCCTATCAGGAGATTAATGCACTGATCAGGGCAAGAATCTCATCTCTCAATTATTTTACCTCAAAACTTTCTTTTCATTGTTTCACACATGAACTTTTGGGGGATACTTCATATCTAAACCATAACAGACCACATTCACCTAGCTTTTAGTGCTAAATGTTATTTAAATTATTCTGTTTTATTTTTGGCTAGTGTTATTAATCTCTTACTGCATTGAATACATAAACTTTACCATAGGTTTATATGTATAGGAAAAATGTAACATATACAAGGTGCAGCATCATCTGTAGTTTTAAACATCCACTGCACATTCCCCAAGAAAAAGAATAGACTACTGTAAGACGTGAATTGATTGTTGTGGTAGTTACTGTGTTATATTCATTTGCCAACATTCCAAGTACTGTGCACTAGAAAGGTTGAATTCATGAAAAGGGGGAAATTATGCAAAGGCTAAATATATGCAAATCATACCTCACTAAAAAGAAAAAGGATAAAATTTCTTTCAATCTTTTATGCCATGTAACAGGCTAAGGCTTTTGTATCCCAAAAGAAAAAATATATCACTTTGTCAGAAATCCATGAGAGAGGGTTTACCTCTCTCCATCATTGAGTATATGAACAATTAGAGACAGAAAGATTAGTAGTCTCATCTGTTCCTTCTGTAAACCCTGATTTTTAAAAATTTTACCATAAGGTGCAATGTTGTTTATGGATAAAAATCTGTTCTGTTCTAAGGAAATGGTGAGTGTTTCTTTGCTCAGTAGGACCAACTGAGCAAGATAACTTTAAAATTGATTTTTTTTTCCTGGATGAAAATGCTGCAAAAATATTATGCAGTGTAAAGTGTTTCCAAAACACTGGAAGAAGGTGTTACTATTTCAAAGTTATTTGAGATTTGAGATTTTAAATTTTCAAAACATGTTTACAATACAATTTAGATCCTTTTTCAGAAGCTACCATTGATCTTTGTTCACTCTAGCAGTTCATATGGTAAAATATCTCTATTATGTTAGTATAGTGTATAATTTACAAGTATGTCCATTGATAATATGCTTTAAAACTAATAGGATTTTCTAGGGTATAGTAAATTTTTTTTTGATATTCCTTTTTACCACAATTAACTAGGGCAAAATTTTACAAATATAGCAGCTCAGTGACCAAATCAGCAATGATAAAACGGTTCATTTTTTCATTGGGGAATGCAAAAATAAAAATATAATGTAATTTTAAGTTTAATAGTGAATCTATTTGTTTTGTCAAAATGTAATAATTACAAACTTCATCATTCTTCTAGTTACATATCATTTAAATATGCCAAGGCACAAGAAAAAGGAGATCCAACTTTAAGATGAATGTTATTTGAACAGTTCATGGTCCAAGATCAACAGTAGAAATGTTAGGAGCTCCTATGAAAAAGTGTATAATGCTAAAGGAACGTGGTGTCCTAATTCTGATAGTAATGACTTTGTAATTCTTAACACATTGTCTAATCAATGTAGTTTTCTCAGATACCTTTAAAGGATGCATCTATTAAAGAAAAAGTACTTCTAATAAGAATCAAATTTATTTTCAATTATCTCAATTATCTCAAAGTAATAAACTTTGAGAAAACTTATCAAATATTTTGTTTGTTTGTTTCTGTTTCTAAATCTGCAGTCTGAAAGAACCCAGAAAACCACTCTGGATGTAGGAACTCACATGCGATTTTAATAAGCAGATGAACAGAATTTCTGCCCTTAAGGGCGAGAGAAAGAGAAAGAGCACTCATAGCAGGGGAACTACCCTTAAGTAGCAGAAGCCCAAAGACTGATTGGACCAATGACTAATGAGAAAGTTAACAATCTAGATTGAAAAATAGTGTGTGGGGAGGGGGCAGAATCAGGGGAGAAATGACTACAGCCTTGTTCCTTTCACACTCTGTGTTATTACCTGTTTAAAATAAATGTACTTTATCTTTAAACTGTATTTGTGTATCAAAATATCACATTTTCAATTCAGAGGAAAATTTTCCTAGGACAGTTGTGAAAACCATAAGAAAATATTTATTTGTATCCCACAATTGGAAATACAAAAGTTTTTATTTTCCTCTGTCCATGTGTGGTGTTGGAGTATTTAGAATCTTCTTAACTCTTCTATTTTAAGGGACTTATCAGTCAAACTATTTTTACAGTATCATATAATATGGAGAAGAATCATTAACATACATTTTCTGTCATGTCCCTCGCCTGCAAGAAAGCATGACACAGGAATCTTCCTTCAGCAGTTTAATCAGGACCTTATTATTATAAAACCATGGTTTTTCTTCTTCTATCCTTGAGCCGAATTCATACACTTTTATACTCTTGCAATAACCAATCTACTCCTGCCACTTGGCCTATGTTCATAGGTGCTCCCATTTGCAACAGTTGGCTCAACCAAATATGGGCTTGTTTACCTAGAAAGCACTTCAGGAAACCAGCACCATCTTATCATGGTGGCGAGGCGGCTCGCCACAGCTCCCCCTTCTTTATTTTATGAACACAGGTGAAGGTAGAGGCCCTATCATCCTACTGTGTAAAAGTGGCAGATAGTGAACGTCAGTCCCAGAGTGGCGCCTTCTCTGGGCCTTATAAGTGGCTTGGGACTGTGCCTGTCTTAGGTTGAGGGGTCAGCCCGTATCCTTACCCGTCATCAAAGACCGTAGATCATGCTACAGCTTCTGTCTTAGGTTGGTATACGGCCACCTCCTACATTACCCGTCTTTGACTACTGGTCCAGCATACTCAGCCATACTTGAGGGGAACTGCTGGCCTCTAAGGCTGTCATGACTTGTTGAAGGATGATTCGATCTCTCTGTTGGGTGCTTGTAATTGATAAATTAAGCAAATGAGATATAAAACACCTAAAATATTAGTCCTAGGGAGCCAAGGCCTGCCCATTGTTTTACAAAACCTAGAGCAGTAGAGAACCATTTGACCATTTCAGATACAGGTGCCACATTTACCCTGGTGGTATTGACTCTCATAATTTCAGCTCTTAGTTGAGGGGTTAAATTGTCAAACCCATATGACCAAGTACAAGTAAGATAGTGAGAAAGATTTCTAGACAACATAGCTGCATGTCTATCATTATAAAAAGTGATAGGGGCAACATAAACTGCTCTTAAAGAAAGAACACATCCCAGACCCATAAGTTCTTGTAACAAGTCCACTTGTTCTTGTAATAAGTCCACTCTTTGATTTACTAGGAGGATGCCTGTTCTTAAATGTTGGTTTAAGGTCTCTTGAGTCTGTAAGGCAGTGGCAGTGTTTTCTGCCAAATGATTAACTGTAGTTGTTGTCTGTATTGTAGTTGTCAACGCGGCTGCTGCGGTTGTGGCTGCTGCTGCAGAGGCTGCAATGGCAGTGATCACAGCTGTTGTGATGCCAAAATCTCTTTTGTTTCTTGATAATAGTACTGGTAGTTCTGTATCTGTAACAGAGACTGGGACTGGTAGGAAGGTTGTAATAGGCATTAAGACTGCTCGTGAGAACCTAGAAGCATTCCAACATTGAGAGAGAAGTTTGGAGAGTAGCAGCTTGATAAATACCCTGCTTTAAAACTTGTATTCTTGGAAAATATGAATACATTTAATATACAAGGAGTGACCATTTCACAATTACCTTGACACTTTAATCTTACTAAATTTAGTTTTTAAAGAAAAATTTAGACTCTGTAACATAGTACAATACTCTTAACAGTTGTTTAACCATAATTGTATAAACCCCAATTTTTAAGACTAATTGTTTTAAAGAATAAAACTTAATAGACACAAAGTTAAGAGTAAATTAGTGTTTCTAAGAAATCCTTGTTATTTTACCATGTCATTTTACCATATAGATTAAACTTTGGCTTATATCAGAACATTAGTACTTCACCTTAGGAAAAACTTTAAATAGCTTTAGCTGTTTCACATACACACAACCAACTTAGTTACACACAGACTTGTTGAAACTTGCCCTTTACTTACACACAAACTTTCTTAGCACTTACTTAGACCCTCATGTATTCCATCACACAGGCACTTTCTTACCCAGAAACATTTTCTTTTCCTTTTTATTAAATATATTTCCAAACCTAGAACCTTTTATTTTCTCTTTCCTATTTGCTGACCCCTTTTTATTCACATTCTGAAACAACTCTTATGAAATTTCTCAATTTAGATAAATTGCTCTATTTTAATAAGATTAAATATTTTGTTGTTTATAGTACCCTAATTGAAACACAGTTGAAACTTTTGGGACCCTTTGTATATAGAATTCCACTTGTTAGGACATAACTCTTAGTAACCTTGTTTTTAGTCAAGATATTAGACAAGTGTCCTGAACAGTATTTGCTGTCTCTTTCCTGTTGAAGAAAAGTCCTAGAAACAATTGATATTAGACATTGTTTAACATCAACATTCCATTAGTTTGACCACCTAGAGACTTGCAAGTTATTTTTAAAGACATTTCACTTTTATTAGTTTACTCAATTTAAATTGAACCTTTTTAAATCACGTGAATAAAAGTATTTGGATCAGCGCTCAGTTTTGATACAGACAAAACATGACATTAGACAGCACAACATAAACATAACACAAAATCAAAGGCCTTGTAACTTTATAGAACTGATCAAAAAGAAAAAAAAATCATTAATCTAGGTATGCAGGATGAAAATTATGAGCTCAAAAATACAGCATTAAAGAAAAACAAAACAAAACAAGAATCCTGGAAAATGAGTTAGTTCTGTGTAGCAGCCCAGGAGTTTAAAACAGACACCTTTGTTTTTTTTTTTTTTTTTTAATCTTCAGGTTACACCCCTTTCCCGCTGAGACTGTTGCAGTTTACATTCCAATGCAGGCTTCAGCAAGGCCAGGCAGGGGGGAGGGAGGATCACCCAGGACTTTTTAACCCTTTTTCTTCCTGGTTGAGAAATCAGGTTAGGTTTGAATGCAGAAAATCACAAAACATTATTTCTTACTACTTTTGAGGAATGGAGCTGCTGAGCTCTCTGCCTAGGGGGAGGACTGCTTCAAGGACACGGGTGTTCCCTCCCTAGGTGGCCAAGGAGCTGCGTGGAAGGGATCAGGAGGGGGGCCTTTTTCTGTCTCTTGTGATAGTTTCTCTTGATCCAACAAGCCCTTATCTAAAAACCAAGGGGCTTTGTCTTCTACAGTTTTTAAAAACTTCCTAGCTGAGGAAACCTTTAAAGGTGCTCCATTAGCCTTTAATAAAGCCTTTAATAGTCCTTCCATGCGAACTCTAGACACCTCAGAACCCATGATTAATTTGCCCCCTTTCGAGTGCCACTTTCACTTTAATACTTTTAATGTGGACCGCTTTTCGCTTAGTCCAGAGTGTAGCCGCCTTTCGCGTGCTACTTTCACTTTAATACTTTTAAGGTGGACCGCTTTCCGCTTAGTCCACCCCGAGCTGCGTTTCGCTTAGCTCTGTCTCCGGACTGCCTTTCACTAGTCCACTCCGAGCCACGTTTCGCTTAGCTCTGTCTCCAGACTGCCTTTCGCTAGTCCACTCCGAGCCGCATTTCGCTTGGCTCTGTCTCCGGACTGCCTTTCGCTAGTCCCCGCTCTCTCTTTATCTACAGAGGAGCGTCCCACTATGTGTGGACCCCACTTACCTGTGGTATTCACTGGTGCACCCCCTGACCACTGAAAGTTCTGATTCCCGGGTTTCGGCACCACTTGTCGTGTCCCTCACCCGCAAGAAAGCACGACACAGGAATCTTCCTTCAGCAGTTTAATCAGGACCTTATTATTATATAACCATGGTTTTTCTTCTTCTATCCTTGAGCCGAATTCATACACTTTTATACTCTTGCAATAACCAATCTACTCCTGCCACTTGGCCTATGTTCATAGGTGCTCCCATTTGCAACAGTTGGCTCAACCAAATATGGGCTTGTTTACCTAGAAAGCACTTCAGGAAACCAGTGCCATCTTATCATGGTGGTGAGGCGGCTCGCCACAATTTTCTAGTTTTCTAGCTCCACAAGAAGAAGAAGGACTAGGACAGTCACTGACTACTGCTCTTGTGTATAATACATACCTCAAGAAAAAATGGAAAACTTCCAAGGACACTGTAAATTCATAGGTTAGAAGCTCTGCCACCTCAGATTCACACAGATAAAGGGGTAGGCTTACAAAGATTATGAAAAAGTAAAGGAACAAATCATCCCAAACAAACCAAATTACCTCATTAACAGAGTAAAATGATATCACAGTGGAAGAAAGGTCAGAGAAGGAATTTAGAAAATTCATAGTTAAGAAGTGAATTCAGAGAGAAAATCCAAGAAGTGAAAAAATCACTTCAATAAGGAGATAGAAATCCTGCACAATCTTTTCAATGAAATAATATTAGAAAAATTTCCAAAGATTAAAAATGGAAAATCAAACATAGGAGGTTTACTGGACTCCAAATATACAAAATTACAACAAACCTTCACTAAGGCACATTTATTACAAAAATACCCAACATACAAAGTAAGGATAAAATTTTTAAGACTGCTAGAGGGAAATGACAGGTCATATTTGGAGGGAGACCAATTCTGATCTCAGCTGATTTTTTAACCCAGACCCTTAAAACTAGGAGGTCTTGTAATAATATGTATCAACCTCTGAAAGAAAATGGATGCCAACCAAGAGAACTATACCCAGCAAAATTAAGCTTCAGAATTGATGATGAAATAAAACACATCAAAATCTCTGGGGCACAATGAAGATGGTTCTAAGAGAAAAGTTCACAGAATTGAGACCATTCATTGAAAGAAAAGAAAGTCACCAAATAAATAACCTGACATTACATCTCAAAGCCCTAGAAAAATAAGAACAAATCAACACCAAAAGCAGAAGAAAGGAAATAATTAAAATCAGAGTGGAAATAAATAAAATGGAAATGAACAAAAATTTTTTTAAAAAATTCACCATATCAAAAAGGTGTTTCTTGCTTTTATTTCTTGTGCTATGGGAGTCCTGTTAAGGAAGTCTGATCGTAAGCCAAGAAGTTGAAGATTTGGACCTACTTTTTCTTCTATAAGATGCAGAGTCTCTGGTGTGATTCCAAGGTCCTTGATCCATTTTGAGTTGAGTTTTGTGCAGGGTGAGAGATAGGGGTTTAATTACATTCTGTTGCATATGGTTTTCCAGTTTTCCCAGCACCATTTGTTGAAGAGGCTATCTTTTCTCCATTGCATATTTTTGGCCCCTTTGTCTAGTATGAGAAAATTGTATTTATTTGGGTTTGTGTCCATGTCCTCTATTCTGTACCATTGATCTACCTGTCTATTTTGGTACCAATACCATGCCATTTTTGTTACTATTACTTTGTAATAGAGTTGAAGATCTGGTATTGTGATACCCCCTGCTTCACTCAAATTAGTGCAGCCACTCTGGAAAGCAGTATGGAGATTCCTCAGAAAGCTTAGAATGGAACCAGCATTTGACCCAGCTATCCCACTCCTTGGCCTAAACCCAAAGGACTTAAAATCAGCATACTATAGAGATACAGCCACATCAATGTTCATTGCTGCTCAATTCACCATAGCCAGATTGTGGAACCAACCTAGATGCCCTTCAGTTGATGAATAGATAAAGAAACTGTGGCATATATATATATATACACAATGGAATATTACTCCACTATGAAGAATGATAAAATTATGGCATTTGCAGGCAAATGGATAAAATTGGAGAATATCATGCTAAGTGAGATAAGCCAATCTCAAAAAACTAAAGGACAAATGATCTCGCTGATAAGCAGATGAGGACATATAATGGGGGGTGGGAGAGGTTAGCATTAGGGTTAGGGTTAGGTTTAGGGTTAGGGATAAGGAGGGTGGTAAGAATGGTGGAAGGAAGGGCTGTGTAGAGGAAAAAGAGGGGTGGGAGGGGTTGGGGGGGAAGGGAAAAAAATAACAGAATGAATCAAACAACATTACCCTATGTAAATTTATGATTACACAATGGTATGCCTTGACTCCATGTACAAACAGAGAAACAACATGTATCCCATTTGTTTACAATAAAAAAAGTGTTTCTTTGAAAAATAAATAAAATTGATAAACCTTTAGCCAAGATAATAAAGAGAAAGAGAAAATTCAAATTACTAAAATTTGCAATGAAAAAGTAATATCATGACAGACTACTGATGTACAGATGATAATCAGAAACTATTTTGAAAACTTACACTCAATAAAACAGAAAATTTTAAAGACATTGACAAATTTTTAGACACATATGACCTACAAATATAACTGGGGAACATAGAAAATTTAAAAGATCATTTCAGGCAATGAGTTTAAAGACACCTTCAAAAGATTACCAACAAAGAAAAACTCAGGACCAGATGGATTCTCAGCCTAGTTTTACTAGACTTTCAAAGAAGAACTAAGACCAATCCTCCTCAAGTTATTCCATGTTATGGTTTACATATGGTGTCCCCATAAAGCTCACATGGGAAACAATGCAAGAAGGTTTGGAGGAGAAAAGATTGGGTTATAGTTTGAACATAATCAGTGCATTAATCCCTGATGGGATTAACTGAGTGGTACCTGGAGGAAGTAGTTCATTGGGGCATGGCTATGGGCTATCCATTTTGTATGTAGAGAGTGGAGTCTCTCTCTGTGCCTCTGATCATCACGTGAACTGCTTCCCTCTGCCGCACTCTTCTGCCATGATGCTTAGCCTCACCTCTCCTCCAACAATATTCTTTATAGAAACAGAAAAAGCAGACATGAAATTCACTTGAAAAAAATAGATGCCCAGAATAGCCAAAGCAATCCTTAGTGAGAAAAGTGAAACAGAAAGCATCATAATACCAGATGTTAACTTATACTGCAGAGCTATAGTAGCAAAAACAGCATGTTATTTGCAAAAAAGTAGACATGAAGATGAATGGAACAGAATAGAAAACACAGGAACAAAGTCACAAAAATTTGATTATCTCACACTAGACAAAGGCATCATAAATGTACATAGGTGTAAGATAGCCACTTCAACAAATAGTGCTGGGGAAACTGGAAATCCATATGTAGCAGAATAAAATTGGACCCCTATCTCTCATCCTATACAAAACTCAACTCAAAGTTGATAAAAGACCTATGCATTAGAACAGTGACCCTGAATCTAGTATAAGAAAATGTAGGCCCAACACTCTGTCTTGTGGGTTTACCAACCAACTTTCACAGCAAGACTCCTAATGCACAAGAAACACAATGAAAAATCAATAAATGGGATTATATCAAGCTAAAAACTTCTTTACAGCAAAGGATACAATCAAGAGAGCATACAGAATGGGATAAAACCTTTGCCACCTACCCCACAGCAATAGCATTAATTTCTAGGATATAAAGAACTCAAAATGTTAATACCAAAAATGCAATTACCCAAGCAATAAATAGGCAAAGGAACTAAAGAGACCATTCACAAAAATAGAAATATAAATGGTCAACAAATAAATGAAAAAAAATGTGCGACATCTTTGGCAATTGGAGAAATGCAAAATGAGAATACAGTGAGATTTCATCTCCAGTCAGAATGGCAACACTAAAGAATACAAGCAACAATAAATGTTGGTGAGGATGTGGGGAGAAAGATTCTCATACATCACTGGTGGGACTGCAAATTAGTGTAACCCTCTAGAAAACAGTGTGGAGATTCATCAGAAAATGTGCAATGGAACCACTATTTGACCCAGTTATCTCACTCCTTGGTATATATCCAAAGGACTTAAAATCAGCATACTGCAGTGACTCAACCTTATCAATATTTATAGGAGCTCAGTTCATAATAACTAAGATATGGAATTAGCCTAGGGGCCTTTCAACAGATGAATGGATAAAGAAAATGTGGTATTTATACCCAGTTGGCTATTACTCAGTTATAACTAACTGAGACTTTATGATATTTGAAAGTAAATGGATGGATCTAGAGACTCTTACGCTAAGCGAAACAAGTCAATCCAAAAAAACTAAAGGTTAATTGTTCTATCTTATATGTGAATGCTAACACACAACAAGGGGGAGAAGAGGAAAAATAGAGGATTGGTAGATTATGAAAAGGGAAATGAAAGGAAGGGAGGAGTACAGGAACAGGAAAGACAGAGGAATGATTCCAACATAATTTTCCTTTATACATATACGAGTATACCACATTGAATCTCCACATCATATACAACCACAAAACTGGCATCGCAACCAGAATAATAGGCACTCCATGTTTGTATAAATGGTCAAAATGTACTCTAATGTCATGTGAAACTAAGAAAAAAACCCAAATGAAATAATAAAATAATAATTTAATATGTTAAATTAAATTTTATAACCCAAAGATATGTTCAATGATTATTTTATGCCCATTTTACTATTTGTTGAAACAGTTTCATACTTTCTTGTTGTGCCCAAAGACTCGCGACCCCACAAGGACCACCAGAGACCATGATCAATGCAAGCAGCAAAGAGTCATTTATTAGCAAGTTCGAACCTGGTCCTCTGCGTCCTTAACCAGTGACGCTAAGAGAGGCCCCGAGCCCTCATTAGCAGGGTTTTTATAATGAAAGGCAAGCAGTTTTACAGTGCTCTTTTAATTGGTTAACATTTGAACAGCTAAACATTAGTCCTCCTCTGGTTGGGTCCGGCCAATCTATTTGATTCTCATTGGGTCCTGCCAGAACTGAACCGTCCTAGTGGAAGAAGGGAGGAGGGAAGGAGTGAACTATGCAGGAGATGAGTCGGGGCTAAGCCCCGCTCCCGTCCTTGATGGATAAGGTCTCCAGGCCGCACATTCCTCGGACAAATATCTCTTAACAACCTTGGTAAGCACAGGGGCCCAGCAGTCCTGTTTGTCCTTGAGACAGTTAGCAGCACAGATACCACCCTGCTCTCAACAATATTTCTTATATGAGTATGTAAATTTCCCCTTCATGTTCAGAGAATATTTTTATTGGATATGTGATTACAAGTTGAACATTATTTTTAGAATATTTGAAAATGCCGTGCAAGTTCTTTCTGGATTTCCTGATTGCAGTGAGAAATAATCTGTTATTATTCTAATTATTTTTCATTTAAAGGCATGATGTTACCTTCTCAATCGTGGGATTTGTGATTTTTCCTTATCTTTATTTTTCAGTAGTTTAAATCTTACACGTTTGGATGTAGATTTCCTTGCTGAACCTTTCTATTTCTTACCTGGTTTTTTTTTTATGCAAGCCTGTTTATAAATTACTTGATATATTTTTATGGTGGTTGATTTTTAATATTGGATTACTCCAATATCTCTGTAATCTCACTTGGCATTTTTTGATCACTTTTCTTCACAATTTCATGTCTTCCTTGTTATTGGTTTGATGGATAATTTTTATAAAGCCAGGAAATTAGAGTGTTGTGCTAGGAGATTCTGTACCATTTTAAAGCCGTATTTGTTAGCTGACTTCCTCTGATACTACACTACCTGGTATTGCCTAGAATGAGAGCTTCAGTACATTTCCCATGTGGCCTGACACCAAAGGGGACAGGGATCCTGGACAGTAGTTAAAATCCTGTTTCTCTACTAGACTACCTCTGATATCCCCACAGAGAAATTGGGTGGGGACAATTTGTTACAATCTGACAAAGACAGAATTCTAGTCCCCCTTAAAGTCTTTGCTGATTTCAGTGGACATGGTAACATAGTTCTTTTTTACCCATACCTGTTTTGCTTTTGGGGTAGAATAAATCATTATGGTCTAAAGTTATTTTGAGTTGCCAAGTTGCAACTGCTCATTTGGCTAGAGAAAATTAGACTTTTCTTTCTTTGTTTCTTTTTGTTTGTTTGTTCGTCTGCACCTGTTTGTGTTTTCAGGTTGGTAGCATCTTCAACTCCAGGTAATTGATGCACAGGGCATAAATAAAATGCAGGGAACTCACTATTGTTCTTTCACAGGGCAGAGATACCTATTCAAACTTCAACAGTTTTCTGATGCTTGTTTTGTACAAAATGCCCTGGATTTTCAGCTGTATTTAGTCAAAGAAATAAGGGGGACACATGCCTAATCATCTACCTACTAATGCATCCTCTTTGCTTGAGATTTTAAAATTTATTCTGGATTCATGAGAAATATCAGTCTGTAATTTACATTTTATGTAATATACAAGTCTAGTTTGAATATTAAAATTTATTCTAGTCTCCATTAGAAACTTTAAGGCATATTCCACCATTTCTTATTCTATGGAAGAGTTTGTGCATGATTGATACTATTTCTTAAGTCTTTGAAAATCACTAGTGAGACTACCTATACCAAGGGTTTCCATGTATTTTTTACCATTAAGTTTAAGTTATGTTATAAATATAGGTTCTATCAGATTTTTCTCTCATCTTTATTGACAAGTTACTCTTTTCACATGATTTTCTCATTATCCCAACAATAAATTCATGTTCATAAAATTACTTATGATATCCTCTCAATTTTTTAAAATAGCCATTATGCCTTGGTGACATCCCAGTTTTGCATTCCTGACCCTTTAATTTGTGGTTTCTTTTTTCTTTTTTTTTAAATTCATTCTTGCTAATTGTTTGTCAATTTAAGTATGCTTTTCAAGAGAAAACTTTTTAATTATTGCTATATGTATTTTCTTCCATTAATATCTAGATTACTCATTTTTCCCTTAATTTTTCTTAATATGCTGTTTTTTCTTAGCTTCTTAACAATGAGATTTATATGTTTTGTTTTGTTTTGATTTGCTAGTCATGTGCATTTAGGGTCACAGACTTTTGCTTAACTGCTGGGATAGCTGTATTCTTTTCATTCAATCACAGCATCAATACTGGTCTAGCTCAAACTAGTTTTAAATTTGTTATAATTTCTTGCTTGACTGATTATTTAGAAGTATACTACATAATTTCCTAGCAGGTAAGGATTATGCAGTTATGTATTTTTCTTTGTTTCTCCATGATTCTGCCACAAACAACATTCTCGGTTATTTGTATCATTTAAAGTTGTTGGAATATGTCTCCAGGCATTATGCAGAGGACAAAGGAAGCAACAATTTTGTAACCATGGGGTGGGAGCAGTCAGCTGAGGGAGTTGATCCCTGGAAAACCTGGTGATATTTCTGAATTCTGCAACATCAAGTATATGTTATCAGACTAGCTCTGCTGCCTACAACCACTCTGCACCTGTAAAGATGATGAGAAGCACCTCCTTTTAATATATTGGATTTTATGATCCCTGGGACATGAGACACAAGCAAGAGATCAAGGTGGCTTTCTGCCTGGAGGCAATTTCCAGACTGCCGCACAGGAATACAGTGGTGAACACAGTAAAGCAACCTGGGAAGGTGAGCAGGCAGAGACGAGAGTCCTGCAGGACTGGAGAGGCTGGCATTTGTGCACCAGACTCAGGAAGGGAATGCTGAACAGGTAGAGTTTCAGGTTTTGGAGAGTTACCCTAAAGTCTTTGGCGTAGGCTTAGCTGAACATAAAAAGTGATATAGTGAGGCTTGGAAGACAATAGGCATCAGGACATTTAAAAATCAAATCCAAATTCTGGAGATAAAAATAAATAATCTGAAATAAACTATGTACTTGATAAGATTAACAGTAATTATTACAGACTGCAGAAGAGAATGTCAGAAAATTACAGGCATCACAATAGAAACCATAACAAAATGAAGCAAAGAGAGGAATAAGATTAGAAATAGATGATTAGAATATCAATTATCTATGGCAAAATAATAACATAAAATATGTGAAATTGAAGTTCAAGGAGATAAAGGGGATATGTAACACATATTTACTAAAATATTAGCCATGATTTTTGAAGTCAATAAAAATGATGATTGTGAGCATTGGTTAGTTTTATGTTACTAAGTTTCAAAGGCTGCAGGGTAATCAGATTCTTCCAGGGTTCCCAGTGTAACTCTATAGACCCTAGTAAATATAAGTCATAAACTTGATTTTGCTTTTTGCTTAGAAAGAATCTAATAAATAAAAAAGAAAAAGTGAATAAAAGAAGAAAATAAAATACAGTAAATTAGCTATGTCTTTTTTAAAAAAAACTTTTAAAAAATTGCTGGGAAGTTGGAATCATACTATATGCTGCTTAAGTACACTCCAAAATGCTGATTTCGCCCACACATTGCTTCTACCATTTAAGAAATGATAGCCATGCAGAATCACAACCATTTCAAATTGCATCTCATCTTAGATGTTAAATCTAGTCTCAGAGGTTGCAAAACTCATGAATTCTTAAATTATAAACAAGAAGTTAAAGAGCTTAATGGATGTGTGAATACCCACAACTAGTCATTCTGCCTAACTGATATCTTCAAGTCCTGAATATATTTCCAATTCATTTGGACCAAGTAAGTTCATTTGTCTTAAGGCAGCTTGTGTTGCAGGATTCAGTCATTCCCCTAATTGTTTCTCCAGTGCATTAAAGTAAGGGCTAGATAAGATCAATTCCCTTCTCTACAGTTCAGAATGCATCTGGTTTGACTACATCATGTTCACACTGCTATTAAACATAAGCTACTGTATAAATTTAAGATGTTAACTGAACACCAGAAATGTTGTTTTAAATACTTTGTGTCATTGTGCCCAACTTTTGTTTTATATTGTTCAATAGATTCTAAAGGAAAATTTATTGTTAAAAAATAAAATAAAGTAAAATAAAAACAAAGTGACTACACACAATAGAAATTGCCTCATTATGCTAACACAAAGTTCAATATGGAAACGTCCCCAACCTTCTGAGTTTTCTTATATCAAACAGCCTGAAAGTCTCTCAGCTTTCTTTTTATCTTTTTGGTAGACCAACTTAACATTTTAGAGACTTTAGAAGAAACAATATAGAGACACCCAACTTTGTCTTTGGAACCCAGGTATAACCTCCAGCATCTGGGAGGACAGGTCACATGCTCTCCATGGATGGGAAACCTTTAGGACTATCACCAATAAATTAGAAAAATGAAACAGGTAGTTTCTTGAAAAGAATTCAGAACTAGGAATTGCATTTTCCCCGAGTATAATAGAATTATTAAGAATCCCCCTGCACTGTCTCCTACAGAGTGGTGATCCTTCGCTGCCACCAACCCTTCTTTTTATCCCCATGTGTCTTCCAGACGGGGAACCAAGACAGCCTGCTTCCCTCAGCATCCCGATAGCCACCTCTCCCCATCCTCTCCCCTTTCCAACTCATCTCCACCTGAGACATGCTGGCTCCTTAAGTCTGTGACTCTATTGTACAGAAAGTTCCTGAAGCCCCTTCCCCTTCCCCAAGTGGCTCCTTCAGCCATCCTACCTTCCTGAATGCCAGAGATCAACTGGGGGCTGCTGTCTCTTTCCCATGCCTTCCTCCCCATCTTGGATTCAGGAGCAGATGCCCTTTCCTGTGGCTCCTGATGAACAAATCCAGCAACGGTGCACCAACTCTCCCTCACTCTTCTCTGGGAGGCCTCTACCACGTGGCAATGTTCCAGCTCTCTTGGACATTGCTGTGGCACCTCCTCAACCCACCATGCTTCTCTACTCAAGGACTCTGCCCTGGGTCAGCAACCACACCTGCACCTCATCCCTCACCAGCACAGAACTGCTGTGATGTGTCCCCATTTTCCCCACTATATTAACATCCCCCAGTCTGGTTGCATCTGAAGACCTCTGTGTACCTGGATGATGACACTACCCAGGAAGGCTCCACCATGACAGGCCCAGGGTGAAGTCCCGGGCTCTGGGGCAGCCTGTTCCCTTGCCCTGGCTCATGCACACACCTCCACTCTCCATGTTCCCCAACCCACTCCTGGCTTTCTGTGGTCACTCATTCTCTGACGCAGCTCTCTCTGCAAACACCTCCCCTCAGCCAAACTTCCAACTGTGTTCTCGTGAAGGTTCTCAACTCTCTTCCCCTTGGAACCCACATTCTGCTCCACATTCACCCCCAAGGCCTGATCAGCCCAGCCCTGTCCCTGGTATGCTGAGTGCAGCACAGAACTCGCTGGATCCCTGCCTCCAAGTGGACACTTCCTAAGTCCTTGGAATGTTAACACCACGTGAAACCATTCACATTTTGTCATAAAGAGACCTAGCACAGCAAAGGGAGGCTGAGAAAACAAGTTGCCAGAAGAAAATATGTCAGGACACACTTCATCCAGCTCACTTCGAAACTGGCAGAGAAATGGAAACTGCTACTGGGAGTCCTCCAAACTTCAATGTTCCATTTCTTGGAGTTTATGCAGAGTGGTTCAGTTACTGCAATGTCCTTCTTTAGCTCAATACAACTTGGGGATTTGTTTTTAATTTTGTACCTCATTATTAGTCAATGGAAAATTATATATACATATACATATATATATAAATATAAACTGCATATTTACATATATGTATATGCATATGTGCATGAGTATATATAATTTCCTAATTGCATCATGACTACATACACATGGCTGTTACTAAGATGAATGGTGCTCCTGGTCCAGACATTTGCTGTGTACATGATGACTCAGCAGCTCACTTAAGAAACAAGTTGTGCTCAAGGAAGAATGAACTGGCGTGCTAGAGAGAGGGTGAGAAGACAACTCAACTCATTAGCCCTTTCTCAACAGGTCTGAGACCAACTCCCTGACACTCCTGGTGACATCCCAGAGTCACTACACAGCTGCCTGGTGACCAAGTTGTCCTGTCCTCCACTCGGGAGATCTAAGGTATGAAAAGCACACAGGACACTTTCCAGAGTGCATCCAGGGAGCCATGAGCAATCTGGCTCTGATAAATGCACTTCTTAAAGTTGAACAAGCAGCAATCAAGCAACTGGCCTTAGCACATCCAGGAGACAGGGGACAATGAGGTTGTGCAAAGAAAAATGCCATGAACTTGTTCTCTGAACAGTAGGATTGAATGAGAAAACCTATATACATAAAAATACAAAAGTCTAATGTAATTTATATTTATAATTAGGACTCTCTTACTTTTGCTCTCAAAAGCATTGCCACATAACATTAGGGTACACTTTTTAAGGATGACTGTGGTATTGTTAGACAGACTCACAGTCAGTCTCCATAAATTTTTTAATTGAATACATTTGTGATATGGAAATTGCTGGATCACCTAGAGCAGCGAGAGGGCACATTTTCCCTTCTGTATAAGAGCAGTTACACCTTGGAAGTGTGTCCATTTCCTCAGACTCAAGTCTTGGACAGGCACAAGCTGCTGAGCTAGAGTTCGCTGATGGATTGCAGAAGCTTGCTGAACATGAGTCTCTGATCTAGTGCATCAGGAAAGATGGCCCGGGTTGCCGTCAGTGTCCTGAACTGGTTTCTGGAAACAATTCCTTTGTCAGGTGTCACTAGGCACCAGTCTGAGACCCAGACCTGGACTGCTCTCAGGGAGAGTTCAAGACCAGCAGTTCATAAGCAGAAAACACAAAGGGGACATGAGGGGGCCTTCCCAGGGGGGAGAATTAGGGAGCAGAGTGTCAGGGACAGGATGGGCAAGAGGAGGGGACTCTGGAAAGACAGAACTTTAAGACGATGGAGATGCTGCACCTTTTCCTCAAGAAACACCTGCAATTATTGAGCACCTGCAGTTTACAAAGAGCTTTATTGGGTTGCTAGCCCAGGTGTTGAAAGGCCCCAGCTCCATGCCTCAAACCCTGAGTCGAGGCTGAGCCCCGCTCCCGTCCTTGGCGGATAAGGTTTCCAGGCTACCGCACATTCCTCAGACAAATATCCCTCTTAAGCACAGGGGCCCAGCAGTCCTGTTTGTCCTTGAGACAGTTAGCAGCACAGTTACATTGATAAGCAGGAACCATGAAGAAAAATAACCTTACCCTTAGATGGCCAATAAGAAACCTGTTACTTACCCCGCGCGAAACCTGCCCCTTTACCCTATAAAAAACCTGTACCCCAAAGCCCGGTGTGCCAGTTCACCGAAGCTCTGGCTGAGGTTTTGCTGAGCACCCGCAGGCGCTTGTATACCTAATTAATAGCCTCTTGCTTTTGCAGCCAGTGTTCGCGTGATTTTCCTTGGACAGGGGGACGGAGGGTCTTTCATTTGGAGGTTCCACCGAGATCTGCTGCCCCGAATCCCTGCCCGAGGAACTTCTGGAAGAACTACTGGGAGGTAAGCTGGCCAGCTCGAGCTCGTTGTCGTGTTGTCATATTTCTTTGCATGTCTGTTTCTACATTTCTTGAGCGCAGCGTTTGTATGATCACGCGTGGTCACTTTGTACTTTGGGCAGCCCGAGAAGGAGTTGACGAACTCAGACTTCTCCCCTGCCACCCTGGGAGACGTCCTAGGGGTCTTGGTGCCCGATTCGTCGGGACTTGTTTGGTGCCCGATTCGTCGGGACTTGTTTGGTGCCCGATTCGTCGGGACTTGCTTGGTGCCCGATTCGTCGGGACTTGTTTTTGGCCGGAGGGGCTTGCACTCTCCGACATTTGATTTCTTCGGTCCGTGCCGAAGACGCGCAGCGTTTGTAATCTGTTGTCTGGTCTGTGTTTTCTTGTGTCCTGTGCCTGTTTCTTAAATTCCTTTTTTTACCAGCAAGACTGACATTGGGCAATCCATGGTAACCCCCCTGAGTCTCACCCTCGACCATTGGCAAGACGTCCGGAACTGTGCCGGCAACTTGTCGGTCGAGATCAAAAAGAAGAAGTGGGTAACCCTCTGCACTCTAAATGGCCAACCTTCAACGTAGGCTGGCACAAAGAAGGGTCTTTGCGACTCTGTCGCATTTGAGTGACTCTCACATCTGAGCAGCTTTTGTGCTGCATTCTGACGACTTGTCGCTTCTGGTTAACTCTTGGCCCCATTTGGGCATTGTGTTGCGCCTGGGCAACTCTTTGATATAATTGGAAATTGTTTGTTTTTATTGACAAAGTACCAGCTAGCCAATTTTTGATTTAGCGCGCTACGTGTCTGTCTGTTTGTGTATTGTACTATATGGTCTTTACTCTTGCCTTCTATTAAATTCTTCATTGTGTTAATCCGATCTTAGGCTTAGGGATACTCATTGCAGGGTACTTTTACAGTCCTTCTCCTTGTTCCTGAGAGATTTGTTTACTCCAATCCCCCTAGGCAGAGAGCTCAGCAGCTCCATTCCTCAAAAGTAGTGAAAAATAATGTTTTGTGATTTTCTGCATTCAAACCTAACCTGATTTCTCAACCAGGAAGAAAAAGGGTTAAAAAGTCCTGGGTAATCACCCCTCCCCTCTGCCTGGCCTTGCCAAAGCCTGCATTGGAATGTAAACTGCAGCAGTCTCAGCGGGAAGGGGGAAGTAACCTGAAGAAAAAAAAAAAAAAAAAGGTGTCCATTTTAAACTTCTACACAGAACTAACTTATTCTCTAGGATTCTTGTTTTGTTTTGTTTTTCTTTAATGCTGTATCTTTGAGCTCATAATTTGATCCTGCATACCTAGGTTAATGATTTTTTTTCTTTTTGATCAGTTCTATTTTTATTCAACTAGAGTTTTTGAACATCTGTTACATTGCAATGGAGATAAAGTTACAAGGCCTTTGATTTTGTGTTATTTGTATGTCGTACTAATGTCATGTTTTGTCTGTATCAAAACAGAGCGCTCCTAAAATTAAAATTTAAAAATGGATCCAAATACTTTTATTCACGTGATTTAAAGGTTCAATTCAAATTGGGTAAACTAATGAAAGTAAAATGTCTTTGAAAATAACTCACAAGTCCCTAGGTGGTCAAGCTAATAAAATATTGATGTTAATAAAATATCTAATATCAATTGTTCCTAGGACTTTTCTTCAACAGTAAAGAGACAGCAAATACTGTTCAGGACACTTGACTGCTTTCTTGGTTTTTACAGAATAAGTAAATTAGAGTTAACATGTATGGGACTACTCAAATGTGTTTGTTGGTGACATCTGATTAATTTGCAAAATTAAAATGCTCATTGTTAAATAACATCAGGTACTCTTAACTCCTCAAATTACATGGGGTAACATACTTAAATATTATTGGTGTTTTCATAAGTTGGTAAATTAAAAAGAGTTTAAAATTGCTTTGTGTCATTACTAAAGACAAGGTTATTAAAAGTTATGTTCTAACAGATAAAACCTCAACTCAGAGGGTGAGTGTTCCATCTGCTCCCTTACCACTTCCCTCTGCTCCCCCTCCAGTTCTGCTAAGCTTCAAGGAGCTCTTAGATTTGGATTTAGAGCTACCATCTCCCCTTTCACTGTGTTTCAACTAGAGTACTAAACTAAAGTATTTATCTTGTTAAATCGGAGTAATTTGGCTATTAAAGGTTTTTCCTAAGGTGAAATACTAATGTGTTGATATAAACCAAAGATTAATCTATATGGTAAAATGACATGGTTAAATGGCAAGGATTTCTTAGAAACACTAATTTACTCTTAACTTTGTGTCTATTAAGTTTTATTCTTTAGAACAATTAGTCTTAAAAATTGGGGTTTATACAATTATGGTTAAACAACTGTTAGAGTATTGTACTATGTTACAGAGTCTAAATTTTTCTTTAAAAACTAAATTTGGTAAAATAAAAGTGTCAAGGTAATTGTGAAGTGGTCACTAGTTATATATTAAATGTGTTCGTATTTTCCAGGTATACAAGATTTTAAAGCAGGAAATTTATCAAGCTGCTATTCTCCAGATTAAACTTGTCTGTAATGGTAATCTTAAACTTATAAAGAGTAAATTTTAATTGGGGATTTATTTCTATCATTTAATGTTCTATTATAGGACCTGCTATCAATAGGGTATATGTAAAATTTGTTACTTTTTACACTAAGATAAAGAATTTCAAATATAAATGTATTTATAAAAGTTAGAGCCTGACTTGTTTAAAGGTTAATTTTGTGAAACATGAAGGTATTTTGCCACTTTATCACACAAAAGGAGAGTTAAAAGCTCTCTCAGCCTTTCTTTGATTCATGTTTTAGATACAATGTTAAATTGTGTTAATTATAAAGTTTATATAGACTCAGGAAACAGTATATGTAAACTACTTAATGATATTTAAGGGAGAAGCAAAGATCAACATCAGAATTAGAACACTTAAGATTTGTAAGGAGCCACGCCTTACCTGAGATAAGGCTCTGCCTCCCACCTTACTGCATGTTAGAGTGACTCCAAAATAAGTCAGACTTCAGCTTATTTAGAGTTATAATCAAAAGATTGGTTTTTGTTGTAAAATTACTATGATCTTAAATAGGGAATATAATGTGGTTCTCAGTCAAAATTCAAGATAGCTATTATACAAGCAGAATATATTTTTACTCTTGCTAATTTCATTTTGTAAAACTGTTACCTGTTAATGTTTTGCAGAAGTAGCTGCTTCAAGCATACGCAACCTAGGTAACTTATGATAATAAGCCATCACCTATAGAACAGATAGTAGTAACTTCCAGTACTAATGCAGACTCCAGTTAGATAAAAGGGTAAATAACTGTAAAGTTATGGACATTAAAGTTAAAGCCCAGTACTCTTACTTTATGACTGGTGAAACTGGCTTGCTGGATGATTAAGATGAAAGTTAGAGATTGGAATTAAATACAGAAGGCAAGATAGACCAGTATTTGGATCTTTTGCCCTCAGTCAGCCTGAACCCAGGGAATAAGAGAACTTCTCTAAGGAGCTTTGCAACTCTGGGTCACACAACCTCCTGATCAAGGAGATTGTTGAGACTAGAGGATGAAAAATCACTCAGTGCATCTCCTGCAGAGGAGGGTCATGGAAAAAGGGAGACATCCCTTAATGCTTCCAAAGGAAGTCACCTCATCAAGGAGACCCTACCTAACCAATGGCACTGGTGGAGCTAAGAAGCTGCTCTTAAGTTCTCTACAAGTGGCCCCTGTGGGAACTCAGCTGACTCCTTAACAAGACAGGAACCAGGTCAACTTGACCAGCTTGATCTTAGACACCCAGCAAAACAGTTAAAACCAAAATACAACCATTCTTGGGCATTTAAGAGAAATAACAGTTAAATGTAACTTAAGATGTACACTTGTGTTAGTTCACTAGAATAAAACTGGAAGCTACAAATGAAAGAAAGATTCTTCAGCAAATGTGCCTGATAACTATCAAGAGAAACTGCCAGAGTCAGAAGTTTTTAGTCAGTTTAAGGCCTGCAGACCTTCCTAAGATATACAGGTAGACTTGATCTATGTTTGCTCATATGATTACCTAGCCCTAAGTAACAGAAGTATAGAGCTCTCTACTAAACACAGGTTATACCAATAAAGGGATATTTTACAAAATCAGATGACTTAAGTAGCTTAACTATATTTTTTGGGATATCTATGACATTAAGAGTTAAATGTTGTGTTTACATTCCTGATAACCTGGACAATGTTAAAGTTCCCAAATAAAGGCCTTGTCCTTTCCAGCCTTTGCTAGGTCTAGTTATGGGAACAATTTCTCAATTCTTCCACCCGCCTGGTGAGAAATTGACTTCTGTCATTTTCATGATACTCAGTGGCATGCTCCAGATGCTGAAACATTTACTTTGTACTAATTGCATTTCAGTACTCATGTCTTTTTGTTCTTCTCTCATAGAAGCCCCCACCCCCAGATGACTTTACAACCTGCTCTTCCCCAACCAGACTTCTACCTTGGACCCCTCGATTGACCCGATTTTTAAAAAAAAAAGGAACTCCAAACTGCTTGCCCCTCACTGCCCCCTTTCAGCTTCGAAGCAGCCAGAACGACTGACGCCCCCTTTTCCTTAAAGCAGTTGGGAGTTCCTATAGCTAAAGGGGGGAATGAAGCCAGAATTAAGGACAGGTAGTTAGTGTAGAAATAGGGAATTGGGTGAATTCGAGGAAATGGAGGCCATAAAGCCATCTGCCTTTGGAAGTTGGAGACTGCCCCTGGAAGAATGGAATGTCAAGCATCTCCGGAGCCCATTGATGACCAAATTTACCTGCCTTTATCAAGGACTGCAAGCAAGGAGATGCTAATTAATGCCCCCTGGGCCCTTACCTGCCTGAATCACCTTGGCCCTCCCCCTGCCCTTGGCTTCTCACTTATGCAAAACCGGGCCTAGTCACGTAGGCAGGAAGGAGAGAGAGGTAAGGGGGGAGAAAACTGAAGAACAAAAGAGACTTTAACCTATAAAAGATGTAGGGTGCGCTCACTTCTTGGGACTTTTAGAACATCAGCATAACCGAGGCAAAATGGACAAATGGATATAAGATTCTATCCATGATAAAGAAAAGGGGGGAATGAAAGGCCCCAGCTCCATGCCTCAAACCCTGAGTCGAGGCTGAGCCCTGCTCCCGTCCTTGGCGGATAAGGTTTCCAGGCTACCGCACATTCCTCAGACAAATATCCCTCTTAAGCACAGGGGCCCAGCAGTCCTGTTTGTCCTTGAGACAGTTAGCAGCACAGTTACATTGATAAGCAGGAACCATGAAGAAAAATAACCTTACCCTTAGATGGCCAATAAGAAACCTGTTACTTACCCCGCGCGAAACCTGCCCCTTTACCCTATAAAAAACCTGTACCCCAAAGCCCGGTGTGCCAGTTCACCGAAGCTCTGGCTGAGGTTTTGCTGAGCACCCGCAGGCGCCTGTATACCTAATAAATAGCCTCTTGCTTTTGCAGCCAGTGTTCGAGTGATTTTCCTTGGACAGGGGGACGGAGGGTCTTTCAGTGTGGTCCACAGACCTGCACATCCGGGGTCAGAAATGCAGGGTCTCCATCACCACCAGTCAAAGACTATCACCCCAGAAGCTGTATTTAGAAAGGTGATTTCTGAACAGGTTGAAGTTCAAGAAGTGCAACTTTGAGGCATGACCATCTTTAGGCCTCACACAGACCAATGGGGAGAGACCAGGAATTGTCAGGAGTGTCAGGCTCAGAGTGGCTCACTTGAGGTCTGGACAGTGTGACCTTGACTGAGCTCTTGCCCAGCAAATGCTCCCTGATCACCACCTGCACCCTGGACCCAGTGCTGGTCCTATCCCAGACCTCAGGCTTGTCACGTCTCCCCCACTTTCTCTGGGTATTTAAGACAACATGGTCACTTCCCCAAGATCTTGGTTGACCTAACTATCAGCCACTGAAAGCACTGTCACCATGACCCTCCTTTTCCTGATCAGGAAGTTGAGGCTCCAAAGGAGAAAGTGATTCTCTACAAGCTCAAGAGGTCATCTGATTCACAAGGAGCTTTTGAGTGCTGGACAAGACTGTGCTGCATTCTCTGGATGTCTCCAATGTGGAAACCTTGGGGAGGCTGCAGGGGGCCTTGCTTGGCATCAGGACCCCAGAGGCTCAGGTCAGCATCCTTGGGGCAGGAGGGCCCGCTGGGTGTGGGTGCTGGGGGGTGAGGCACCGTCCCTCTGTCCAGCTGAGTTAGTCCAGAGACCAGAGAAGCAAGAGTGGCCACCAGAAGGCACCAGGGCCAAGGCTCAAGGTGGCTGTGGGGACACACAGTGTCCAGTGGTGGAACAAGTCATCTGGAGGGTTAGTGAGCTTCTCTCCCTGAGAAGAGTTTGGCAACAACCCTGGCAGGGCTTTTGGGGGTGTCCAAGCTTCAGAGAAAGAGGAAGACTGACAAAGCCTCCGGGCTGCAGGCCACTCCAAACCCAGCCCAGCACTCAGCACCTGGGAGACTCTGGCAGTTCTCCATCCTCCCTGGGCCTCAGTTTTCTCATTGCAAAATGGGAACCATGATAATGACTTCAAAGTGCGTGTTCCCAATGAACCAAATTGGGGCCAGCACTTGACCCAGGGTCCAGGATTGCTCCCAGCTGTCCTTGTCTGTAAGGAGGGCGCCTGTCCCAGCTGCTCAGGAGACAGCATTAACCAGTGCGGAGTTGCAGGGTCAGGAAGTTACTCCCTTCCAGCTCTCCACCACCCTGCCCCATCAAGGAGAAGGGCTCCATCTGCTGCCATCCCAACTTCAACACCCGCCACTTTTCTCTTAAAAAAAAAAAATCAAAGGTGCACCCAATTTAAGCAGATCATGCAAAGCCTCTTACACATCCGCAGGGAGAAGTGGACTGTTCCCAGCCCCTGGCTGCAACTGGCCCTTCCAGCTGGTGCCTTCGCCACCAACCTCACTGCTGGCCCCCAAGAGTAGGTCTGCCTGTTCTTGAATTTCAGTTCAACACTGAAATTACTCATATAGTATTTATTTGTTTTATTGAGATATAATTTGCACCCCACATAATGCATCCATTTAAAGTTCTCTGACTTAATATGTTTACAACGCTGGGGAAATGTCACCACAGTCAATTTTAGAATATTTCATCACCTCCAAAACCAACCTTGAATTCTCCCTATCACCTCCAAAGCTCCCTGCTCCCTCCAGTCCCTGGCATCACAAATCTGCTTTCTATTTTTTTATTATTATTTAAATTTTTTTAAGTTTGTTCTAATTTATTGTACATGAGAGTATAATGCATTTCTACATTTTGATAGATCATACATAAATGGAGTGTAATCTCTCATTTTCTGATTATACATATTGTAGGATCACATCAGTCATGCAGTCATATTTGTATATGAGGTAATAATTTCAAATTTGCATTCTGTCTTTATGGATTTACCTATTCTGAATGCTTCATGTATTTGAAATTATACCATATGTGTTCTTCTGTGTCTGGCTTATTTCACTTAGCATAATATTTTCACACTTCATCCACTGATGGATCTGTAGTCCTTCCTCAGTGGGTGAATACATCACATTTTATTTACCTATTCATCCATGAGTGGACAAATGCACACCTTTTGAGTTTGCTTCTTTTGCTTCCTGTTATGTCAGTGAAGTTCATCTTTGCTGTACTGTGTTCAGAGTTTGTTCTTTTTCATTGCTGTCTAATTTCCCTCAAATAAACATCTCTGTTTACGACCCATCATCCTGGGCCTGGACATTTTGGTGGTTTCCACTTTGGCCTTCAGTACTGTTAGGAATAAAGCTGAACTATCGTTTCATGGGGGTCATTGACAACTTTGTTTCATCTGGGTGCAGCCAGAATGTCCTGCAGGTGTGCATAGATGTTTGTTTGCCTGACTCTTTTTGAACATATAGAGAGCAAATGTCAGGAGGAGGAGCTTCAAGCTCTGGTCAGAATGTAACAATCTCCCATGGCGTTCACTGCATAGAGCTCCTCTCTGGTTTTCTCTTCATGGCAAAGGGACATTGTGTGTGTAGTGCTGGACCCAAGTGTTCTTTTAAAATAATGTGGCTTAAGAAAAAGAGTTTAAAGAAAGTCTTCAGTAAATGACAAACTAGAGTTCCGGTAATGCTGGGGCAGAGCAGAAGTCTAGAAGGTCCCCAATGAATGAAGATTGGCTGCCTTGGTGTGGAGTTTGGAGATAAGCCATGGTGGCTGGGAAGACCTCCTGGCAGAAGAGCAAGAGGACCAGGGGTGCAAGGGCGGAGTGAAGCCGAGGCCCCTGGGTGGGGCGGGGCCCATGGGCAGTCTTAATGTGGGGCAGGGCTGCCGGCATCCAGATGCAGGTCCCTCTCTCAAGTTGGGCCTGACCTTGGGAGCTGCACTGCCTAACCCTCAGTCATCCACCATGAGACACAGGTCTTGGACGGCACAAGAAGCTTAGTAGGGTCCTCTGTGCAGAATCCCACCATCTAGACCTAAGTTTTCATTTGGCAAGTCTTTGAACAAGTTTATCTCACAATTGGGAAGAGGAATTTGCAGTGAGACCTCTTTCGATTGCTGACACCTGTCACCAAACTGGAGTTCCAGCAGCGGTGGGACCAGGCTCCAGGGGTCAATGCTGTGCCAGAGCTGGGTGTCCACGGTTCCCATGCACCCTCCCAAATGCTACAGTCCCCACCACTCCCTATCGCTTCCCCAAAACCGAAGGGCGGTGTCAGTCCCACTTACTACCACTCTCTCACCACTGTTATTGTCACTGTCATTGGGCAAATGAAAGTGACAGGCCTCTGGAGCAGCCGCGTATCTCACAAAAGTGAGACACTCAAGAGAGCTAGTCCCAAGAACGGCCACCTGTCCTTGCTCGCGACATCCGAGGTCCCCTCATCACCTGCCGCTCTTGCAGGCACTGAGACCGAAACTGACCTTAGTGATGTGAAAAGCCCCGCCCAGGAGAAGGTCTGCCAGGGATGATGGGTGGTGCGCGCAGGACCCTCAGGACTGATTCTGATGGCTACCAGGTAGCCATGCACGCCAGAGCTGGAGTGAGAAACTGACCAAGCCAAGCAGTCCACGTTCAGCCTTCCATCACACAAGGCTGCTGCTCTACATCACTCACTGACTGTGATCCTGAGCGAGTCCTCTCTCCACCCTGGGCCTCAGGTGCCCCACGTGGCTCCTCACGGGGACACTTCTAATTCACACAATGCAAATTCCAAATGCCATACACTCAGCTGGACTCCAGGACCAGTCACCGATGACTGCTGTCCTTAGTCCCCACTTGCCATCCCCCACCCCATGGAGTTATACCCAATGGCCACCAGGGTCCCTGACTCCTCCATCTGACAGCAGCTGGAGTTCGTGCCAATAAGTAGTTCCTTAACTAAACAAATGAATGAGGCAGGTCTCTGCCCATGTGAAGCTCTGGGAGAGAACACTTAGACACTCCATATTTGAGCAGGATATTGTTTAAATCACCAGGCTGCCACCTGCCTGTGTCCCCTCAGGACAGTGTTTTCAGAGCTCAGAGTTTAACTGCAGACACCACAGCTTCACCCAGAGCTGGTGGAAATCAGGCTCCTGCCACCTGCTCGCTTGCAGCTCATCACCCCTGACTGACACATGCCAGGGGATGTAGCACTTCAGGGACAGGAGCAGACTCATGGCAGTGGGACAGGGCAGGACCATCAGTCACCTGCCTGCCTCCTTCTCTGTCCTCCACTGGGCCTTTCCCTGCCTCAGCCAGGATGACCCTGAACTACAAATCAGGGGTCTCCTCCAGGCCACCTGTGACTTCCAGATTCCTGCTCATGCAGGTTAAAAGCTAAACTCCTTGCTGAGTCCACAAAGCCCTGGAGAACCTGAACCCACAACTGCTCCATCCTCCTCTCCCATCATTCCCTTCCACCTTGCTGACCATGTCCCAGCCACACCAGCCTCATTGCTGTATCTCCAATGAGTCCCTCCTGCCCCAGGACCTTAGCACATACCGCTGGCTCTTCCTGGCTTGCTCATACCCCAGTCTTCACATGGTGAGTTCCTTTGCCTGCTTCAAGTCTCTGCTTTCAGAGGTCTTATTTAAAATATTTCCCTTGTCTTGCGCTCTCTGCTCTTGCTTTACTTTTCTTCACTAAATTTCTTACTGTGGATAACATTCTTTGCAGCCACTGGCATATGAGTTTCTCTGATACTCCTCCACCCCACGGTGCTAATGTCACTCCAGGAGGGCAAGGGCTTTGGAGGAAAAAAGTGAACTAATCACAGGGTCTTGCCTTGTGCTTCCATTGTAAGCATTCAATGCCTGCATTGTTATTCTTGGGTCCCACTCTTGGGTCCCCTTTCTCATTTAGAACTTCTGTGTTCTGCCTCCTGCTCTGCAGAGGCTATAAGAGGGAGCAGGTAGTTTTGGACCACTTGTCAGAAGAAACTGAGGCTCAGGGATGTGACATGACTTCCTAGATCGCACAGTGCCCCTTAACTCTCTGCCAAAATTGTGCCCTCTGCCCCCCACAACAGGGCTTCTGCCAGGCTGTTCCCCTGCCTGGGACCCCTTTACACCACCCTATGAACTCTTGGCCATAGTCAGATCTTGAATGCTCCCAAGGCCCATGTGTTGAAGGCTTGGTCTCTAGGCTACAAGGAGGTGTGGCCTCATGGAAGGAAGTTAGGTCATTGGGAGTGTGCCCTTGAAGGGGATAGTGGGAGTCTCCCCGAACAACCTCCTGCTTCCTGACTTTGCTCCTGCATTCTTTCCCCACCATGTAGGGCTGCCTCACCACAGGCCCAAAGCAACAGAGTCATGGATGGCAACCTCTGAAACTGTGAGCCAAAATAAACCTTTCCTCTCCTTAAGTGACTTGTCAGGTGTTTTGTCACAGTAATGGAAAGCTGACTACCACACTGGTCTTCTTTCAGACTTCTTTTCAACATCACCTGCCTGCAGGTACCACCTCTCCCGAGTCTAGGGCACATTTGCTTTTTGGAAATTCCCAGCACTCCTGTTCCTCTTGAAACTGTCCATGAGAATTTACAGTGTAAAAATGGGTGGATTAAAGGGCCTCTGTGGGATGCAAATGTAAGCCACCCTAGGAAGGCAGGTGCTCCCCAGGTAAGATGTGGGAAGAAAAGGAAACCAATGCAGGTGCATTGATGAGCAGGGTCTCAGTCCCGCAGGGGTGCTTTGGAGGCTGTGAATGACACTCTGAGGGGCAGGAAGCTGGGACATTCCTCCACGATCTCACAGACCATTGGTTACAAGTTGTTCCAGAGCATGAGCTTCCTGGCACTTCTAGTCTACCTTGTGTGGACATTGGAAAGCCTGCAGCCCAGAGAAGCAGATGTTGGAGGTAGGTTGGCATCAACACATTTGAGAAGTGCCTCTGAATGGTCCAGAGTGGGACAAGAGATGTGTGTGGTGACCAAGCATCTCCTGCAGCTTCTTGCTGTAGCTGCAACTTGTAGCTTTATAAACTGTCAATTCACAACACTCCACTTGGTACCCTGAGCCTCAAATGTCCGAGAAGCCCAAGACCTGTGTTCTGTCCTCTGGATCAGAAACCATAGTTACGGAGTCCAGATTGAAACACCAGGACAGCCCAGTGAGGCAGGCACATTTCACAGATGAAATGTAAAAGCACAGAGAGGTGAAGTGATTTATCTATGGTCACACAGCTAGTAATGTAGTACATGATAGTGCTGAAATTTGAACCCAGGGCCTGCACTCTAAGCTCACTCCTCTGCATACCATAGCTGGTCACATGATAATTACCCTTCCTTCATGTGAGGACAGTCTCTACATCCACCCTGATCATCCCCATTTTATAGGTGAGGAAACTGAGGCCCAGGAGAGATGTAATCAGAGAGCACATAGGAGCCAGATCCTGGGGTGGAGACTCAGGCCATCTGCCTGCCAGGGAGTCAGCCTCAGTCACTGCCCCTCACTAGCCCCCTGGAGGCTGGCAAGCAGAAGCAAGTTTGGGAAATATGGATCACTGCCATTTACCGGGCAATGCTATGGTCATACTGTGTAGCCTCCATGCAGTCTGCCTGTGAGGTCTGACTGCACCCACGTCACAGCAGGGAGCCAGTGTTGCTCCCCCTAGCACGCGGCAGGGCCAGGATTCAAATCCAGGACAGTCGGCCTCCAGGACAGAATCGACCTCTACCCCCAAAGCAGGAATTCCTTTTAGCCTCTGGTTCCTGGGGCTCCCCACCTTGCACACAGGTCAGTCCCCTGTGGGCAGCTCCAGCTGTGTCCTGTCTCTTCCCAGAGGAGCAGCCAGACACCAGACATGGACCCTGCTCTGCTGAGCAGCGTCAGAGCCAGCACCTGGTCCAGCCTTCGTGGTTGGCATGACACCCCCAAAACAGGGAGCAGACATTCTTCCCGGCGTCTTTGAATCTGCAGCAGCAGCAAAAGCAGGCCTGCTTTACGGGCTCCAGCTGGAAACCACCACAAGGCTCATCCCCGACTCTAAAATGCACCCCATCATTTGTGAAGAGTAACTTGGGGGATGTTGTCACTTCTCTGCTGACATGACTCTCAATGTTGACTCTGAATGCTGCTTTCACTCCCTAGAGTGACCCTCCCACTCCCACCTCAGTCCTCCAGCTCCAGGGGTGCAGGTGGGGAAATGGACGCTTGGCCATTGCCCGCCCAGTCCCACCGTGGCTCAGTGGAGGGAGGGACAGCTGACGGGCAGGGAGGGCTGGGCCTGGGTCACCAGGTCTGTGGTACCTGCTCAGGTTTGGTGGAGGCGAGGAGCACAGGCATCTTTCTCTCCACCAGTTTCTTTCTGGGTGAGGAGGTTGCAGGGCCTCCCAGAGCTGCCTCCAGTGGGTCTGAATTGGGGCCTCTGGATCCCTACCTCACATGCAGCATACAAACTCCAAAAGCAGCATTGTCATTGGCAGATTCTCCTCACGTGACAAAATGATTTATTCAGAAGATTCCTCTCCTCCCCCCACTCCTCTTTTGTTCTTCTTTCCTTGACTGAGAACAGATTAACCAGAAATTAAAGCTGAGGGGGGACAGAGGTGAGTGTGATGGGGTCAGTGAGAGGAGGCTGGGGAGGGAGGTGTCCAGGCTGCCAGGGGCCATGGGGACAGGGAAGGGAAGGGGCTGGGGATGGTGGGGAGGATGGAGAGGGAGCCAGAAGGGAGGAGGGGAGCCAGGTGAGAGGCAGGGAGAGATGGAGGACAGAGCAGGGAGGAGCCAAGGAGAGGGAGAGAGGCCAGGAGAGGGAGGAGGAGAGAAGTTGGAAGGAAAAATACCTGAGTTTAAAAGAACAAACCACCAAGGAGGAAGGAGGGCAGACGGAGTAAGAAGAGTGAGCAAGTGTGGGAAAGTCTGCCCTGTGCAGACAGGTACCAGGGATTGGCCACCTGGGTGCTCGCCCCCACCCCAGATCCTGCGTCCTGTGCAGCCAGCCAGCTGGTGGTGCAGAGTGGAGCTGCCACACACCCTGGTCAGGCAGAGGCCAGGGCTGCCCAGCTGGTCCTGCTTGGTGTCTCCCCTTTGTTATTTCATGCATATATATACATTTATATAAACATCTATGAAACATAAAGATTTACGTATAACCCCGTGTCTCTCTTCTCTCCCACCTCTCCCTCTCTCTCCCCCCCCCCCCCCCATCTCTTTTGCAAGTCCACAAGATAACCAGGCCTGGAGCAGAGGCTACAAGGATAAGAAGATTAGAGAGGATCACTTCATCTGTTGTAAGATTTCCAGGAGGGATATTTTATTCTCAGAAGACCAGCCAGAATATTCTAAATAGGCTGTCTGAGCTAACCCAGAGCTGCTCCCCACTGGGACATTAATTGTACAAAGAGTGAAACACAGGCAGGCGAAGATGAGTGTTAATGATTATTTGATTATCTTGAGCTTTAACAAACCCAGCCAGTTCACCTGGATGTGAAAAATTAGCTGTTCTCACAGCAGCAAATTTCACAGTGATTGGCATTATATATCTTTTTCTCCAGGGAGGAAGCAGTCTCTGGGCTAGGGCTCAGGGGTGACAAGGACACCCCAGTTTCTCTTGATATGACCCAGGGGTCAGGTTCTCTGGATGAAGAAAAAAATCTGCCAACAATGCAGGGCCTTTTTAAGGAATGTTCTAGATCAATATCTTAAAGTATAAACATAAATTGGCTACAGGATGAACTCAAGCTCTTGCTTCCTTAAAATAGAGAATTAAAAAAAAATTAAACTACTTGGTTTTTGGCCCAGTTGTGGGGGCCATTTTGGTCTAGAAGTGTGTCACCCGAGGCTGTGGCCATTAGCCACACGTGGCTGTGGGGCTGGAGACATGGCAGGTCTGGACAGAGATGTGCCATACATGCAAAACACCCGCTGGACCTCAACAACTTAGCAGGAAAAATATGAGAGGCAAAGTCAACTAGAGACATTTCTACCTCGATGATGATGGAAATGAAGACGGGGTGGACACGCCAAGTAAACCTTGTTATTAAAATAAATCCCACCTGTTTCTTTTTGCTTTGATGCTGGCATGTTTTAATGATATATGTGACTCCTGCTCTATTTCGGGTAGATTCCTCTGCTTTAGATGCTGGGT
Source organism: Sciurus carolinensis (assembly GCF_902686445.1). Lineage (NCBI taxonomy): Eukaryota > Metazoa > Chordata > Mammalia > Rodentia > Sciuridae > Sciurus > Sciurus carolinensis. The sequence goes on along the minus strand of NW_025920298.1, from coordinate 149,992 downwards.
CGTGTGCACAGTAGGAGTTTTAGAAAGCCGTGGGGTTTAGTTGTTGGTGGAGAATTCAGCAGGTTAATGGAACTCATTCCAGCTTGTGGGCGCTAACTTGACCCACAGGTTAACAAGAGGCCCTGATTAGGGGACCCTATGGTGGCCCTTCTGCAGCTCAGGCCTCAGAGCACTTGCTGTGGGTCCAACTCTGCTTTGAGCAGGTCACTCAGTTGATCTCGCTCAGCCCCAGGACGCCCCAGGAGGGAGCATCCATTTAGTCCCATTGCAGCAGGGAGAGGATGGCTTGGAGAGAAGCTGTTTATTGAGCACTTCCTGTGCCCTCAAGGGCTTATCCTCTGGCTTTGGGATGGTTGTGTTGGGTTCCCCATCGCTTCCATTCAATCTATGGACTGACTGACTCACTGGCATGCCGTGACTTTCAGCCAGTGACAGCCAGGACACCTCTCTGAGTTTGTCCCTCCCCTTCTCTCCTTGTATCAAATAGCCACTCTCTCACTGGGTCCCACTGCAGCCCCCCTACATATGAAGATGATTCACTTGGAAGCTTTCAGGGTGAAGGGAAGGAACCCAGCAGAAATCTGGAGCAGGGCGCTGGGTCCAGTGCATTCTCCGCTGAGTGGCCTCGGGCAGTCCCTCCAGCTCTCTGAGCCTCAGTCATCCCAGCTGCAGAGCAGAGGCCCACAGACCTCTCTTCCAGGAGAGCACCTGCTGTGTGGGTTACTCTGGGTCAGGGGACATCATAAATGCTCAGGAGAGGCTCATCATGAGGACCGAGGATACAGCTGAGCACGCACCTGAGGTCCTTTCCCTCCCTGCCTTCTTTATCCGAGACCCTGGATTCTACTCTGGGCAGCACTGGGCCCAGTTCCAGGCTCTCCTGAGCCAGGAGCAGTGCAGGGCTGCCTGAAGTCCCTGGTTGGGGGACTTGGGAGATCCCATTCCAGCTGAAAAGAACCCCTGCCCCTCCCCAGCCTCTCACCTTCTCTGAGCCTGGAAGGAGGCTGGAGACTGGAAATAGGGTCTTCTGACAGGGGGGGCCACACGACACAGACCCCCACCCACACTGAGACCCCAGCCAGGGTGGTTGTAAGGGCAGCATGGGGAAGATCATCAGCTCAGCCCAAGCCACTGGGGCACATAGTGCTGGCACCACTGGGAGCTGGCGCAGTGTGGCCATTATTACCATCACCAATCAGGGTTGTGGTCATTGGACAAAGCCTACCCGGGGTCCACTGGGTTGAGCCCGTCCTGCTCCCCAGCATCCCAGCTCCTCCATCTCCCCAGCCCTGCTTCCATTTATGTCCCCTGTCCCTGCTGCCTCCTCTCTGCTTTCTCCTTCCTCTTTATTTTATCTCAATTTTCCACCCATCTGTTCTCCACAAAACAGCTGCCATCTTTGTTCTGGGCCGCTACCCAGAGTAGCCCGAGCAAGGTGGTATGGCCTGAGCAGGGCCACCAGGTAGTCACCAGGCAGAGGAGTGTGTCTAGGCCGATCCATCACTGCTGCCTGACAGCACGCAGACAGCAGCCAGAAAGCCCACTGGGCCACTCTCGGAATCTCCATTGTCCCTTTGTATGCAGTACAAGACAGGCATGGGGAACCCAGGATAGGCCATGGGCTATGGGCCTCGAGGGTCTCCCTGACTTTGTCCTCACTCCAGTTCTATCAGCGAGGGCGGCTTCTTCTATCCTGCTTTTCAGATGTGCAACTGAGGCTCAGAGAGAGGCCCTCACTTGTCCCGGGGCACAAAGCAGAGGGGGGACACAATGGGGACTGGAACCCAGTTTTGTCAATCCCAAGGTCTGTGATCTCTGAAGCACCTGCCATGCTGCTCCTGGAGCCTGCTTTTTCAGGGTAGCCATGTGATTTGCACCTTCAGGACAGGGACAGAGGCCCAATACCTGCAGAATTGTCTTCTAGTGAGCCCCTCTCTCCCTGGAGTGGGTGGGTAAAGTGGGAACAGGAAGGAACAGTCATCATGGTAGACCAGAAAGCACAGTGGATCTGAGCAGGGGCTCCTGGGCCCACTCCAAGCTTCTGCCTCTACCTTTCCTGCTCTGTGAATTTGTTCAAGTGGCTTCACCTCTCTGTGCATCAGGTTCCTCATGGTGGTAAAGGGAGGCCCTCCATTGTGGGGCAGCTAGGAAGATTCAGTGCATAACAGGAGGGCAGATGTTTAGGAAGCAGCATATAAATACTATATATTTTATTCATTCCAGTCCTACTTGGGGCTGGTGTTTTATTTCCCTCCCATCATCTACCCCTCCAAAGAACCCAAGAAAGTTACATACAATTATTACTCCCATTTTATAGGGGCTGAAACTAAAGCTCAGATCCTTGTCTGTGACCATCTAGCTAGAAACACCATGCATTTTTCTTCCTGCATCTTTAGGCATTATTTGAGCACCTACTGTGTGCAAGGCTTTGCCCTGGGTGCTGCTGAAGTTGTAAAAAGATGGCTTCAGAGAAGCACTGGTTTGTTAAGGGCCCTGCTCTTTGCCAGGCTTTAAGATGCCTGAGCTCAGCTGCCCCAAGAGGGAGGCTCTGATATTCTCATATTTTTTTTTGCACATTAAAGTTTTATTGTCTCAATACAAAACATTCCAAAAAGTGAAAATGATCTATAATACCTAAGTTCTCTGTTCAACTACCAGTCAAACAAGGAAAACATTTTATCATTCCGTTTCTTTTACATCCAATATAAAGCAAGATGAATCAAGACCAACTCTTTACCAATGGAGAAACTAAGCCTTCTGGGTCTTTTAAGTTGTTTGTTAAAAAAGTGTCTGATCATTTCAGCATACTCCTTACTTCGAATTTAGTATTCATAGTACAATTAGTCTATTCTACACTATCTCCAAGAAATCTAAATAAAATCTCAAGAGCCAAAAGATCCTCACAGAAGCACCAACTCAAGTAATTTGATTATGGAAAACTTGAGCTAAGACAGCTATTCAAGTGCAACTACTTAATTAATTGGTCAGTATCCTCATGGTCTGTGAGTTAGGAATGTGACCAATGAGGGTTAAATTTTATTTTCCTGAATCACAGATGTTAAACGAGATAGTATTATACCATGCAAAAATTCTCAGAAGTTGAGCTGCTTCCTCTAACTGAACAACTCTGTTTTGAGCACATTAGTATTTAAATTATTGACTCTAGTCTCCAAAGCAATAAACTGGTTTTATCATGATTTGTTTCCAAGATTGGGAGCTGTGGGTAAAGTAAGCTTATAAAATGATACAATAACCAAGTGGCCAATTTGTTTCCAGTTTCAAGTGTGCTTTCCACCATTCTAGCAATGTTTCCAGTTGTTACTTTTATTTTCCCCATGTTACTCCTTGCTTTAGTTTTGATGGTCATTGTGGTCCTGGAGTGCTGATTTATTCACAGTATATAAAGCTGGCAGCAAGAGAAATCAAATGCTAACAGTTGTTGAAGCAGAAGAATGCTGATTGTCGATCAGGAAAACTGAACCTGATAAGTTAATACCAAAATAAGTTTCACTTGCTGAAAATCAAGACACTACTGGAAAAAGAGTTACCAGTTACCACTTAATGCCTATCATGATTCAACTTTTTTTTTCCTTCTTTTCTTTTGCAGTACTGGGGATGAACCCAGGGCATTCAGGCTTGCTAGGCAGGTGCTCTACCACTCAGCTACATCCTCAACCCTTAACTCAACTTTCTGATATCCAGTGATACTTAGTTCTAAATTGCAGAGTTGCTTCCGCTAAACAGAATGAAAGCCAAAGCTATAAACTCTACATAAATAGCCACAAGAACTTTCTGAGTACCTCCTCCACTTGCCAATTTCTTTGTTTCCCTTTCTCCATTTGGTCAATTTTAAGTAACTAGCACTCCCTGGTTAAGAGTGTTAACCAACACTAATGCCTTCCTCAGATCCATAAGAACCCTTGAAGACAAAAACCTATTGCCTGCACCAAACCAATTCTGATGAGCACTGCTTATGCGACTGCTGTGACTGATCGACAATCAGCATTCTTCTGCTTCAACAACTCTTAGCATTTGATTTCTCTTGCTGCCAGCTTTATCTACTGTGAATAAATCAGCACTGCAGGACCACAATGACCATAAGTCCTCAACCATAACTCTCATATGAATCTCTGTAGGAACCTCCACTTGTATGATCTGAATAATCACGATACCGACCTTATCCGTCTCTATCACTATAGCCTCTTGATGAATAGTCATCACGTGAACTGGAATGACCATAATCACGGTAAGTATAATCTCTTGGAGGTGGTGCATAATCTCTTGTGTCATGAGAACTTGGGTAATCTCTGCTTGAATAGCTGTCTTTAGTGGAATACCCATCATCGCTTGGAGATAAATAAACATCTATACAAGAGGGCAGGGGCCCTCCATAACTATCTCTTCCACGTGATACAGGAGCTCTTCCTCCCATCCCGCTGCTGCTGCGAACTGGTCCTGAAGGGGCTGACCTTTTAGGAGGAGGACCCCTACTTCTTGGTGGTGGTCCTCTTTTTACTGGAAGAGGTCCCCTGGAAGAACTCATGTTAAAATGCATGGAATAGCCACCATCATCCATATGCCCTCCATGTGAGGGAGGTCCCCTAGTTCCTCTGCTTCCTCCTCTTCCTCCTTTAAGACCTCTGGGACGGCCTCTGCTTCTTGGAGGTGGAGGTGGGCCACGTCTACCACTTTCAAATGATGGTTTGGTGGCTTGTTCCACCTTGATGGCTTTTCCATCTAAAAACTTTCCATTCATGTCTCTGGCTGCATCCTTAGCATCTGCTGGACTTTCAAAAGTGACAAAAGCAAATCCTCTTGATTTGTTGGTTTCATGATCTTTCATCAAGAGCACTTCCACTATTCATCCATATTTGCCAAATACTGCTTCAAGGGCTTTCTCATTCATGTCCGTGTTAAGCCCACCAATGAAGAGCTTTCCTGGGTGATCTGCTTCAACCATTTTTCCCCCCCGATGAGTCGGAGGGGTGGTGACGGTCTCAAGATCCTACGAGCTCACTGAAAAGGCCTTTCAAGCAGCTCAGCACGAGTGAGAGCTGCTGGATCTGGGAACAGAACAGAGAAGCTGCTAGGACTACTGTGCAACTGATATTCTCATCTTGCAATGAGAACACTAAGGCCCCAAGAGCTAAGCCATGGACAGCAGGTCTCGGCCTCATGAAGAGTTCAGCCATCTGGTACGGGCAGTCTGAGTCCAGAAGTAGCACCATCCACACAGAAAGGCCGCCCAGCAGGCCCTGGCAGATCAGAACTCAAGCCCACACTGGGGAACCCAGGAAGGCTTTCTGGAGGAGGCAGGAGGAGCTGAGTGGGGCACCTGGAGATGAAATCTAAGGCAGGCCGAGGGCCATTGTGCTGGATAGGACTCAGGGGAAGCCAGAATCAAGGCATCTGGCCATGAAACTCTGGGTCCTGCAGGAAGTTGTTCTGAAAGCATGACAGGTACCCAGGGATCAGGGACTCATGCAGGTATTTTTAACCCACTGTGTGCAGGAGCCCTGTCTGTGCTTCCTCATGTTGCTCACTGTCATGCAAGGGGACAGTTTTGACAATGTGTGGCATGAGCTTGATGGGAAAACACAGAATGCAGGGCCCCTGAGATGGACCCCCAGACCCAACTTGCAGCCAGGGCCTGGAGTGAGCTGGAGCAAAGCAGGGATGGAGTGGGGCACTGGCCAAGGATTCAGCATGTGTGATGCTGAGGGTGGGGAGGCTGGAACTGAGAGGCCAGGTGGGGAGGGAGGCAGACAGGCCATGAAAGCAGATGCACAGCAGCTCGTGCCTGGAGAGAGACGTGCCAGTGCTGTGGGAATAGTCAGAAATGCCCAAATGGGGCGTCTAGGGCACGGGCCGCAGGGAGGGCTTCGTCAAGATGGAAGCTAGGCACTCACCGCTCTTGGGGTGCTTGCTGGTGCAGGACTCTGTGCTCCATGCTTGGCACATCCCACCTCTGTCCTCCTCTTTCCTTCAGTTTTATGGGAGACTCCCTGTGTCACCTCCACTTACAGATGAAGAAACCAGGACTCTGAGAGCCAAAGTCACTGTTGCTCTGACTTCAGAGTGAAAATTCTCAGTCACTGCAAAATGCAGAGGCCCTCCCCGCTCTCCAGACTCTCCTTACCTGGTGGGGTGGCGGGAGGCTGAGGCAGATCCTCCCTCCCCAGGTTAGTGGAAGCGCCCACACCCTTCCCATGGCCTCAGCCTGTCCTACTCTCCCAGCCTCACCCATCAGCAACGATCAAGCCCAGCTTTGCCATCCAACTCCTAAGCACCCTGCAGAGCCCTGCTGAGATGGTGCCTCCCTAGGAAGCTTTCCAGGCCAAACTGCACTTCATCCTGGGTCATTTCCTCCTGCATCAGGGTGTCATGCGCTGGGACAATTTTGCCATCTGGCTACATCACCACATGCTGTAAAGGGAACTGTCAAAGGCACAGGTGAGTGAGAGGAAGCAAGAGTGGGGAGGAGCCGGGCCCACTCACATCAACCTGCTCTCCCAGACAGTAATCTGCTACCAAGACCCCAGCCGCAAGTCCAGCAAAGTTCATCATGACCTGATCACCTCCACCCTGTCCCTCCTCACGGACCCCCACCTTTCAGTGCTATGACATTGTGACCAAGCACCTAACCCGCATGTGAGCCCTAGCAGAGATCAGGCCTGCTCCTTTCTTGTCTCAGATGGTTGTGGGGGGCTTCCATCAGCCCCTTCCTCCAGTCCGTCACCCCGCTTCCATAGTTTCACCCTGGAGGGATCATCGGAAGCGTGGAGGCCTTTGTACCTGCTGAGGTTGTGCTGCAGGACTGTTGACCACAGGGAAAGGTGAAGGCCAAGGCTGTGAGGCGCTCCTGGTGAGGCATGATAATCCTGGTGGAGTGCCAGAGGCCCAGGGGGGCTCCACAGACCAGGATGCTGAGGGAGGGGCTTCTGCTGACCTGAAGAAAGGCAGCAAGGATGGGTGGCAGGGGTTCGACCACCAGGTGAGCACGCTGTGCACTCATGGCAGCAGTAGATGTGCAGGAAGGGTGCCCCCGGGGAGGGACGCTGCATTAGCACCTGGAGGAGGAACGCGTCTTCCAGACAGGACAGTGGCCTGGGTGGGGGTGTGCCCCGGGTGCTGTGGTGCAGGTTCAGGACCCAGCGGGACTTGACATCCTCTTCCCCAGCCATGCAGCCCTGGTGTCCACCACCAGCCCCTTCCAGGATCGAGTGGCCTTCATGCATCCAGGGTGGGATACTGTAGTTTCAGAAGTTTTTTGCTGATGGCACCGTTTGGAGTCTCCCTGTTAGCACGTCAGGTCTGCTTTCAGCAGTTCTTTGTCCTGCTCCTAAGACTAACCTCACTGCAGCGTGTTTGGGAAATTGATGGAGGACCACGCACCACCCTGAGCCCCACCCAACAGGCACAGTGCACGTCTTCCCCATCCATTTACCTCCCTTGGGGGCAGGGAATAGTGTCACCATCTCACAGATGGGAGACAGCAAACAGAGAGGAGAGGTGACTCATTAAGGTCTCCCCGCTGTTTAAGTGAGAACCTGGCCAGGTACCAGCCTGTGTTCCACAGCTCAGGAGGCGAAGTCCCCTGTCCGTGGGCTGCAGCTGGCCTCTGGCCCTTCCACCTTGAGTTCAGCTCCTTGGGCTTCTGTGTCCTTTAGGGGACTTCACTGTGGAAAATAGAGGCCTGGTCACTCGGCATGCCTGCTGTCACATGCAAACCAAACAGGCTGAATGCTGACCCAACCCAGAAGTGGAGGCCCAGAGGCCTCTGCAGGGAAAGGAGAGGGAAGAGGCAGGAGCTGTGAAGGTGTGGACCAGGAACCTAAGACAATTGCACTTTGCTGCCTGAAATTGACATAAAGTCCCTGAATGGCTTTTTTCCACCCGAGCCTGAGCCACCACCTTGACTTCTCAATATAACCAAACAACAGCTTCAGTCCAAAGAGTTTATATATCAAAGGATGAAAGCTTCAGTGAATTTGTTTTTTAACGTCCCCTAACGTCTGCATGCTGAGGGTGTTCTCTGCCATTCGCAGAGGACTGAACATTGCTGCCGTCCCTTCCTCTCCAGTCTCCTGTGCCTGCAGCCCAGCCCCCTCCATCTGGGGAACTGTGGAGAAGTGCTGATGCTGGCTCTGGGTTCTCAGTACTTCTTTGTGCCTTTCTGAACAAGTTGTGCTAATGTTGACTTCCCTGTGGGAGAAACAGCCCAAGTTTTTGGAAAACATTTGGCTCAACAAAAACAACCAGCACCAGCAGCTTGCAGTGGTGACGGGAGGGGCAGGCTGGGACAGGGGTGTCCTGGGAAGAAGCCTCCCAAGCGAGTGCACAGCAAATCCCCCTACAGCTGCTTCTTGGGGGAGACACCATCTCAGCTGCCACATCTTGGAGTGGCTGCATTCCCTCAGGGAGGACCTCACACCCCCCCCCAAAGTCCTAGGGCCCCCTTCTAGGGACAAGGCATCTTCCTGGCAGAATTATCTGAGTGTGGCTGGTTGCTTTTTGTGTTTTCAACCAGTGTCCCCATGGTCGCTGCAGCTTCTCTCCAGCATCCCCAGGAGTCCCCACCATGCTCAGATCCAGTGGGCTCTGGAATAGCAGCATGTCCCACTCGTGAGGAGTGACTCATTTGTATCTCATTTTCGAGTTATTATCAAGCTGCCACTTGTGAGAGTGTTTTGACAGCAGCTTTCAGAAAGGTGCAAGCTGCTACCATTGCCTCCGACTGGCTGAAGACCCTTGTGGCAGCCTGTGGAATAACGGCCAGGCCCAGCCCGCCCTGTCCAGGACTGTGCCCTCAGGTGACTGAACACTGCCGCCCTCTCTTCCTCTCCAGCCTCCTGTGCCTGCAGCACAGGGAGGCATGGGGATGCACAGGGTGAGGGGAAGAGAAGAGAGCCCTCCGGATCCCCAATCTCCCAGCCCCAGCATCATTATCAATTTTCTGACTCCTGCTAGAGAAGGCAACTGTAAAAGACCAGGATGGTGTCTTGTGTTTTATTTAATTTACTTTATTTGAGGTTCCGGGTAGCCAGGGAGGTGGGAGGAGAGAGGATCCATCCAAACAACCATTTAGGCTTGTCAGAGTTCATTTACTGAATTAGCAAGGTGAACGCTCACGGCTACTGGTTGTGTGGTTGCAGCCCCCAGGGCAGGAGCAGGGCACCGGAGAAGGAGCTCAAATGCAGGAGCCGGGTGCTCGGAACAGTGGTGCAGGCTGAGGGGCCTGGTGCCCTCATCAGTGGTGCAGGCCCCGGGAGCAGGGTGCCCTCATCAGTGGTGGCCCCTCCCTCTCTCCCTCCTCCCCACTCCTCTCTCTCCCCCTCTACCTAATTGCAGTGCAGCAGGAACCCGTGTTCCCCTCCTTCCTTGAAGATCCATCTCTATTCATAGTATAAGCCGTTACCCATGCGTTTTTCCAGATGTTGTGAATTTGGGCAGGGGCCTGAAGAAGGCTGGGAATCACTGCCTTTCACCTAAGCACTTGAAATTCCTTGTTTGGTTGGTTGGTTTTGCTTTGTTTTGAAGTATGAAAAAACTCAGCAGCACCAGAGGCAGATGTTTGGTGATGGGGAAGCAGGCACATCTGCCTTACATGGAGGGCCCCTGGGTGTGCTCTCAAATGCACAGCGCTGCTGGAGAATGTCATCATCATGTACCACAGGAGAGAGGCCATGTGTTGCTCTTGTTTCCACCCAGAAATTCCCAGAGCAGCTCAGCCTTCCACCATGGGTCTGACTTCCCCTCCTGTGTTGGAGATTGGGCCTGGATCTTCCTTGCCTGTTGATACCAGGGAGCTGAAGAGGGCAGTGATCTCGGGACGCAGAAGTCAACCAGGGACCCTTGTCTTGTCAGGGCACACATGGCAATGGTCTAGAGTCACATAAGGTCAGGATGTGGGGTGCTTCCTGCCTCTAGGGTGAATGTCCCTCAAAGTGCAGGACAGCTGAGGTTGATCCTTGGGTCCGTGAGGAAGAGGCCTAGTCAGTGACAGAGGCAGCAGCGAGCTCAGAGGCTCCAGTGTCCTAAGTGGGGTGTGGATGGTATGGGCAGGAGCCTCAGGGCATCTCACAGGGGAGGCTGCTGCCCAGTAAATCCAGTAGAACTCCCAGTCATTGCGGTCACCAAAAATGGCCCCACAGAGCCCTCAGGCGGTGCCACCAGGAAGACCATCCACTGTTTATTTCTTTTTCCAGCATGACCCTGGGCCAAATGCCTTGCTGAGTTCCCACGAATCCCTTTTGATGTTCAATTGACAGTTCCACCAGGTGGAAGTTTGCCTCCACTTAGAGGCAGGGCAGAGAAGAGGAGCTTTCAGATGTGCTGCTCCTGCAGCTGAAGAAGGGGAAGGTGGAGTCCCTGCTGGTCACGGGTCCTCCGGGACCTCAGTTTCCTTATCTGGTCAATGGGGCATTGATGCCTGTGCGCCCACTCTGTATGCGTCGCTTGAGAACCCTGTGCACATGAGGGACCTTTGCAAAGATGAGGTGTCAGCAGGAGGAAATCATGACAGTATCATACTTGGAAGAACTTAAACCCATGTGCATGCTGAAAAGCTTGGCAGTTACTGGGACAGGACGTGGCAGATAAGGTTTAAAAGCTGGCTGGGTTTGGGCTACAGTCTAGTGATGCACAGCAGAGGCAGATATGCTTGGACTGACACAGTGCTGCTGCTTCAGGATGCTACTTGTCATGTCATTGAGCAGACTGGTTATATAATGCCATTTCAAACAAACTTCTTTAATTGTTAAGGTTTTACAGAAGGCACCCAGCGTAATGGTAAAGGCCCTGACCCCGAATCTCAGTGCAGTAGCCTTCTGTGTGCCCCACCAGCCCCCAGCTTCCCTTGCAGCCTGGCTGCAGATCCAGATGGCCTCAGGGACTTTTAAACTTGGGGTCCAGGTGTCACCCGGATCAGCTAAATTAGAGCCCCTGTAGTTGGCGTCCTTAAGCACTCTGCACACAGCTGACCATGTGTTCGCTTTTGCAGCTGAGGATGAGGTGCCACTCCCTGTAGGACAGGTGTGAGGAACCCACTTTGTAGGTGGAATGGTCTGTCTGTCCTGCTGAGCAGAACTGGAGACAGAGGTGAACAAGTGGCCTGGGCTATTCCAGTCAGTCTTTATTTTCAGGATGTAATGGAATGTTCTGTCATTTTCTGTGTCATGAAATGTTATTCTTAGGATTCTCCCCAGCCATTTAAAACCATAAAGCCATTGTCACTGCTGGCCATACCTAAGCAGAGTGGCCCAGCGCCATTCGTGGTTGGGTCTGGGTGAACACTCCCTTCTTTTTGAGTGCAGAGTCAGAATTCTCTGAGAAAACAGGCTTTCTTCCCAAAACCCTACATGTTCCCATGCCAGTCACCTTTGTCCTTAGGGCTTTGTGTCCCTGTATGACACTCGTTCCTCTTCACTCTGATCATTAAGGACACCCAAGCCACCTGGCCTCCTGGCCACCAGTGCCCCTGAGTCACCTCCTCCCTGTGCCTGGAACCATCTTTTCCTGATACAGATACCCTCCTGTACCCTCCTTCCCAGGCTTCATGGTCTCTTCCCATGTCCCCTCCACAGTGAGACCACCACATGAGATAGCACCGTCAGCCTCCCACTGCGGGAAACTGCACACTGCACTGACCTCCCGCTGACCCTGAAGAAGAGTCTGAGGACCCGGCTCCTCCCCTGTGAGCCTCCCTGCAGAAGAGACTCCGCTTCCCATTTCTGTTCCCTACACCCCTAGACCAGAGCTTGGCACATAGTAGGCACACATGGTAGGCACCCAGGAAGCATTTGCTGAGTGGATGAGCAGACACATCGACAAAGAAGCAGAGGAGCACAACAGAGTCCCTCACCTCAGGAACCGGGGTCAAAGCCACCCCATGGGACCTCTCAGATGGCCCTGGGTCTCCATCAGAGGAGCGTGGAGGTTGTGCCTGGCCTGAGACAAGGACAGATCTTTGACAAAACAAGCAAATGTGCCGACGCTTGGGGAACTGCCCGTGGAGGCCCTGGTGTTCTGCTCTGAGCCATAGGTGTTGGGGTCAGTGAGGTGTTGGGGACAGCGAGGCCTCAGTGCAGCTCTTTATGAGATGCTTTTTATTTTTTTTAAAACCCCTGAAGGACTCTGTGCCAACCTGAATGTGCCAAGGTCTGTCCCAAATAGCAGAGCTGGGGGTGGGTGACAGAACATTTGGTGGTAAATATTTTTTAAAACCTCCCAAAAGAGAAAAGTTGCAAAGAAAACTAAGAAGTCATATCTGGCCCTGAATGTGCCTGTCTTCCTGTTCTGGGTTTTTGCACACACATGCTGGGTTCTTCTGAACCATGGAGCCAAGACCTGCTATGTGGGGGTAAAGTTGGAGCTTCTTCACCCCTAACTATTGAAGAATTAAAAAAAAAAAAAAGACTTTTTTCAACCCACAGCTCCATCATGAGAACCCAGCAATTTCAATCCAGTATTACCATCTCACCTGCAGACCTTCCTCAGAATTTTGCCCATTATCCAGAAAATGTCTTCTTTAGAAAACAAGAGGCGAATTCTACAAGGCATCTCCTCCTGTCTGTGCAGTGCCCTTGCATTCTGGAAACCTCAGCTGGTATTTCTGTGTGCATGGTGACCCTGATGCTCTCGAGAAGTACTGGCCGCTGTCTCATCCACAGTCTGGTCTGGTCTCGGCGGGTGGTGACTCTTGGGCCACACGCTGGCTTGCCAGCTGCTGATGGTGTCGACTTCCATCTTCCCGTGAGCCATGCAAGGTAGGTTTCTCCACTAAGTTGCTGTCCCTCATTTTGCCATTAGAGACCCTCTCAGAGGGCACTTTGAGACTCTGGAGACCTCCCTGCCTACCTGGGCTACTTCCTCAGTGTGAGCATCTGCTGGTGGTTCTTGCACAAATCCCACATCACCAGGCTGGCTGCTGTGGGCAATGGTTGTTCCATGGTCCCCCTCACTGCTGAGCCACTGCTCTGCTCCTGGGAGGGGCCGTTCCCATGCCACACACCTGTGGCCTGGGCACACATATACGCACATGTGCACAGCATTTGTTTTCTTATTTCTCAGTGTGGATTCAGGATATTTTATTCAGTAGGTTATGAATCCTCATAGTGCACATGTGTCGTGACTGCAGTCCTCCCGTCTGGCCTGTGGGGCCTTCAAGGTCGAGCATGTCTCCGGTTATGCACCGTTACTGTCCTTTTTAAAGCACTTCCTTGAGTTCATTCTTCCAGTCGGAAGAGACCTGCTGCCGGGGTGCTGGGTGATGAGGTCTCGGTGCCCACGTGGGCCCAGTGGAACCTGGTTGCAGAACTGTTCTTCATGTGGTAGAATATGGTGCGATAGCCCTGGCCTCTGTTCCCCAAATGTCACTAGCACCTCTTACCAAGTCCTGACAACCAAAAACATGCCAGGTGTTCTGGGGGCTGGAGAGGGGACAGGGTCAGAATCACACTTATTGAGAACTGGACCCTCTTTGCAGACAACCCCAGGAGAGACAAATCCCTGTGTGCACACGTGTGTAGCATGTGCATGTCTGTGGACAAACACAGGCAAACACACAGTGCCTATGAAACCGTGAGCTGTCGATGCAAAACACCAGGTCGCAGGTTCCACTGAGAGCGGTGACCTCTCTGTCCTCTTCACCACCACAACCCAGAACCGTGCCAGCACCTAATAGGTGTGCAATAAAAATGAGTGCTATGGCTCGGATCTGATGTGTCCCCAAAAGTCCCTGTGTTAAGACCTGGTCCCCAGGCCATGGCGTGGCGAGGTGACGGGAACTCTAAGAGGCAGACCCTTGTGGGAGGTCTTAGGCTGTGGGGGTTGTGCCCTCCAAGGGGACCGTGGGACCCTGGTCTCTCTGGTCTGCCCCCCTGTGGGATGACTGGCTCTGTCCACCTCGCATGTCTCGCAAAAGCAATGGGTCCACCCAGCCGCAGACCAGAGCCTCCACAACCTCACATGGAGTCAGCCTCCCTGCTGTGCGATGGTTTCCAGTGTCCATCATGGCAGCGGCCCCAGGCCTGCCCATCCACCTGGCTGTGCTCCATAGTTGCTCTGTGTTCTCTCCAAACTCACGTGGTGTCCGAGAGCTCATACCCACCTGGAGAACCTTCACGGGGCTTGCTCCAGTCCCATGTCTTACTCCACCTCGTGTGGACTCGGGTTCTCCCCATGCAAGGGAGAGGAGGGAGAGCTCTGGAATAGCTGCTTTTGTAAGCACTGGCCAGGTGTGCTCAGGACCCAGCTGGAACAGAGCCACCCACAGTGGGTGAAACACGGCTTCCCACATCTGACCTGTAGACAGCAGGATGATGCCCTGGGAAGGGCAAAGAGACAGACCAGACAGCTCAGCCCTGTCAGGCATGGCCCTGTGTCTTGTCAACCTGGATGTACTTTATCTCCTCAGGGGTGAAGTGGGAGCGCTGATGCCTGCCAGCCCCACTCAGCACCATCTTTGTGGTCAAGGACTTGAGGTTGGGATCAGGCAATCTATTTAGAGGGTGGCTCTGCCACACTCCCAATCTTGAACTTGGGCCAACTTGTGCCTGCCTTGTGTATCTGTTGGGAGAGCCAAGAGGTGTGGCTTTGCCCAGGTGAGCCCTGGACAGTAAGGTGGTGGCGTGGACCCCACAGACACGGGGACCAGGTTCTGAGGGAGCCTTCTGCTCCCTCTCCTGTGGCAGCTCAGCTGGTTAGGCCTGGCCTGTTCCCCACCCTGTGTGGCCCACTCTCCTGGGGGCACTGCCTGAGCTGGACAGCCACCCTGTCCTGCTTCCCACCAGGGCTGGCCACCCATTCTAGTCTCGCTCAGTCCAGAACACCAGGGTCATTTGGTCACATCCTGCCACCGTGGGTCGCTTCAGCAGCCTTGGTGCCTCCTCGAGGTCTCTGGGTTTCTGGGCAGCATCTTCTTTAGTGAGGATGCCTCGCCTTTGGCATTTCTGACCCACGAAGTTCTTGCTCACACTTCTTCCCCCTCCCTCCCCCCCATTTTCTTTTTCCTTTTCCAAAAAAAATGTTTAGGCTTAATGTTTTTCAAGGACTTCATGTTCCACCTGACTCCCTGCCCAGTGACGAAGGGTGCTGCTTTTGTATGGTGTGTGGGCCCCCAGGGGTCTCAGGCAAGAGTGCGGTGGGTCTTGGACCCCCATGTTGGGACCCTTAGTGTGGTCCCAAGGTGTCTCTGGGGAGGTGGGAGTGTCTGAGGTTCCTCTGGGAGCTGCATTGACAGGAGGCACGTGCTTCTCCTGAGATGTCAGAGGTTTGGGGGCCTGGCCAGAGTCCTGGGGGGCCCAGGTACCCCGACATGCTCCTGGAGCCCACCCAGCATCAGACCTCCCCTCCCTGCTTCCTCTGTGGTTCCCAGTCCAGTTCCTTCTCATCCCTGGGGTGCTGATCAGCCACTGCAGACCTTTGTCCTGAGACTCCTTCTAGATGCACCTGGAGCTCCTTTAGAAGGTGCCAATTCTTTACCTCTGAGGAGGAAGAGTGTTGCCAGAACAGAGTTAGCAGGAATTGGGGTGTTCTGCTGTCTGCTCATCCTGCACTGCCGTGGAGTGGCCAGGCCCTTCGGGGTCAGCGACCTGCTCCATATCAGGGCCCCAGGGTCAGGTTTCAGATGGAAGCTCTGAACATCAGGTGAGTGTGGATAGCCGGGCACGTCCTGGGGGCTCCTGGAGGAGGCTCGCGCTGGCTGCTCCTGCCACCTGCCAGCTCTGTTCCCTGAGATGGGAGAGCGGGTTCCCCAGTGGATTTGAGATGTGGCTCCCAGAGGACAGAGGCCACCAGGAGTCTGTGCCAGGCCATTCAGGACCTGGAGGGTTCTGAGGTGGATGCTCAGGTGGGAGGGCCCAGCTGCTTGGAGTGACACAGGACATGCCAGCCACAAGCCTCCCAGCAGGTAGCGTGGCCACACGTGGTACCGCACAGGACAGTGGGCCTTCCAAGGAGCCTGTCTATCTCCAGATGCCCCTGGGAGCTGGCAGGGTGGGGCTGCAGTGCCCGGTGAGGGACACAGGTTCTCCCCAGCCTGGAGAAGCTGCCGCCTCTCACCCAGGGCTCCGGGTTCATGGCCAGAGTTCCCTTCCCTGCCCACACCACCCTGAACCATTTGAGTGGTGGGCACAACATTTTCCCTCCCATCCATCTTCCTCCACGCAGGGCTGGGGTGGAGGGCGCCAGTCACAGGCCCTCACAGGCTGTCACTTCAAGGAAAGGACTTGGTGGCCAGAGGAAGGCTGGGTTCCCAGTGGATGTCCCTGCAGCTTCTCTGATCCACCTGTTTCCCTCCCACAGAGTCGGTGAGATAGGCTTTCCCACCTGGGGCTCGTTCGTCCCCGTCCCTTACTGGGGCCTTCTCTGGCCACAAAAGCATAATCATTTTTTTCTGGAGGTGGGGACATCAGGCCACATGAGGCTCTTCCTCCCTTCACATGACAGAGCGTTCAGTTATTCCAAGGCAGCAGAGCTCTGGGACTGAAGCACCAAGATGGTCATATCATGGCAACTGTCCCTGCCTGGACTTCAGTCACTCTCCCTGCCACTGTGGCCCTGGGGGACCTTGCTTGAGAGAAGTCACAATTGGGGCCAGGGATCTGGACAGGCACCCTCAGGAGCTCCTCCACCACCACAGGCCCATTACGGCCCCTGGGCACCAGCCTTCGGTGACGAGGCAGATCAGGGCCAGGCAGTGGGCATATGATGGGGGTGCGCATGTGGAAAGGCCCACAGCCCACTGGCACACACTGACCCAGTGACACTTGAGGAGGGCAGAGGCTTTGGGAAGGGGTGAGGCAGAGAGGGCCATCTTTCTGCACTCCTGCATTTCACCCTCTTTCATTTGTTTCTTGGACTCCTGAGCCCATGGCAGGGCCTTGGGGAATGTGTTGGTAGCCCTCCTGTCACAGAGTTGGCATACAAGTGAGGACAGGAATATAGTCACAGGGCGCAGGCTCATCGCGGGGTCGCTGGGTCATGGCAGGTGGGGTGGGTGGCCCAGGACGTGCCTTTGACCTGACACCTGCAGAGGCCAGGTGGGGGACCATGCTGGTGACCATTCCTGGGTGAGCGTGGCTGCAGCCGCTGTGCCCTCCTGCTCCCCTGGACAAGGGAACTTGTGAGGATGGCCTCAGGTGGCAGGGTGCTCCCAGAGAGGACACAGAGGAACTTTCCGCTTGTCAGGCCTCTGCTGGGGTGCCAGACACTCCGGTGGGTGGAATCCATATGGGCATGGGTAGGGAAAGCCTCAGAGATGCACCCGGGCATCCAGAGGCCAGCAGCCACAGGGACCCATACAGCATCGGCCTTCCCTGTGGGACTCTTGTCCTCCATCAGATGGCCATTCTTAGTTGGACCTCTTGTACTTTATCTGGTAGTCTTTGTCACTACCCTTGGTACCTGAGGGAGGGGCTGAGGGCAGTGGGGTGGGTGTCAGAGCTGCCGTCATCACAGAGGTGCTGTTGGGAACCCCAGAGCAGGAGGTCACTGTGAGGAAGTACCCAGCCTCTCCGCTCAGCCTCTAGCCTTCCCTGTGGGTGTCACCATGTCACCCTGCCCAGGGAGCAGGGTGCCCGGCAAATGCTGTTGTGGGTGGTGGTGAAGGCTCAGGATCCACGCCAGAAAACTTAGGCCAGACAGGGCTCCTGGCTGCCATGCTGGGTGTGGCCTGGGCCCCCTGGCATCCTAAGGAAGAAGGGCAGGCAGTTGTTCTGGGGCCTGTGGTTCTTGGATCAGGCAGGACCCTGACCTCTCGCGGTGCTCCTGTAGAAGGAAAAAACAAACTAGCCCTCCCACCCTGGTGGAAGGGGCAGTGTTTGGGGCTTCTGTGGACCATTTCCTCTTTAAAAACACCGTAAGATAGGTGGGTTTTCTCAGAAGTGGTGACCTAGTGCCAAAGCAGCTGGGGCGTGGAGCAAGTGCTGAGTGCTCCCTGACCTGGTTCTCCAGGACAAGAGCCTGAGGGGACACTTGGGCACAGGTTGCTTCCTGGCAGATGGCCCCAGGGTGCATGGAGATCAGGGCAGGGTGAGGTCCCACACAGTGTGGCCACCACTGTGGGTGACGTCTGAGGAATGCCCGGATGCTGCCTAGAAGGTCCCCAGCCTGTGCCCTGGTGCTCAGCCCAGGAGTTCCCCGAGGCCTGCTGCGTTCTGCCCTTTTCTTGCCTGAGCGAACTCCGGCAGGAGGGCAGAGCACTGGTAGGACGGTAGGTGACCTCTCACAACACTGTGCCCAGGCCAGGGCCCAAGGTGGCCAGAGGGTGGCGTGTGGTCCTGGCCCTCAGTGCTGCACACAGGCATGAGCGCATCCTCACACAGTGAGCCAGCACCTCCTGAGTCGTCCCTGCCCCCACTCACCCCTTGGTGACTTTCTGGCACCTGGCTTTTGTTTTTTCTTCACTTGGCCACAGGTTGCATCAGTCTCTCTGGAGAGCAATTTCCTGGAGGGCCTCCCCGCAGGGTGTATGTGTGTGAGAGCGTGGCCACTCACAGGGCAAGGCCAGGGCAGTGTCCCTCTCCCCTTCACTGTGGAGAAAAGCCCCTGGGGAGTGCTGTGGGCAGTGTCAGGCTCAGCCCCAGCCACATGCTCATTAAGACCCTCAGGTAAATGGCACCCTGGGAGGGCAAGGCCGAGAGGCCTGAGGAGGCTCGCCACGGGCTTCCCTAAGCGCTGCCTTTCCTCTGCACCTCATGAGCTCCTGATGAAGGAGAGTACATCACCAGGGGTGAGGAGGAAGAGACACCGGTTTACAGGGATGCAGGTCAGGACCAGTGTGTAGGCAGGCAGGGTGGGTGCCAGGTGTGGGCAGGATGGAGGTGAGGTAGAGCCATGGGACAGTTCCCGCAGGAGCCCAGAGTGAGCGCTGGGCTTGGTGGCCAGAAGCTCTGCCACCACAGCTCAAAGCAGCCACAGACAGATAAGGCTCTGCTAAAGTTCATGTACCCAGAGTGTTCAGTGAGTCAGACGTGGCCATGGTTTGCTGGCTCTGGTCTGAAAGAATCGGCTCTTCCTTCTCTCTCCTCGTGTGGAATGGGAGTCGCCAGCCAGCACTGATGGGCATGGACAGCACATGGTCAGCACTCAGTGACCCACAGAGCCACCGCCATTTCCTCCCCCACAGCTCTGCAAGTGGTACCCTAGAACTGGCTGGCCCAGGGACAGTGGTGGTTCCACCCTGGCTGTCCTGCTGCCACTTTCAACCCCTGCTGCTGCCCCGAGCTCCCAGGTCCACTTCCCAGCCCCATGACACAGATGGCCACATGTCTGGGCAGAGGAGCCCAGCTCTCAGCTGCCAAGACCATCCTGGCTGGGCCCCTCTTCCCCTGGCGCAGTTGAATCGAGTCCCTTATCGGTTGGTCTGGCCCCCAACAAATGGCCCATCCTCCAAATCCATCTCAGCCTTTCCTGAAGCCTTGAAATGCACCAGCCATCCTGAGCTCTGGTTTTGTATTATTGTTTTCTTTCCCAAACTTTCAAAAAAAAAAAACACTGGTCCCTGTTCGGGTGGGCTGCCTGCGCACACTGCTGTTGGCAGGCTCAGCGGCATGAATCACCGCTGCCTGCTGGCTGCCTCCCAAGCTCCTGGTTGGGCCTCCGGGCCTTCCCTCCAGTGGCCCTTGATTGCTGGGTCAACAGTAGGCCAGTGCTCTCTGGAAGCTCAGGGGTCGAGGCCTCCCAGTTATGGAGCTGCACCCCAGGTGGCACCCCATGGGACCGGAAAAGTGACCACCTCCAAGCTGCCACCTCAGTCCTGGCTCTTGCCACTAAGATGCAGAGGCTGTGAGACTTTCCCAGCCACGGGTAGAGCCAGGTGGCTGTTTGGAGCTTGCGTGATGGGGTGGGGGAGTCAAAGTGGGTCTGGAGTGCTCCTCCTAATGGCAGCGGTTGGAAGAAGCCTCGAGAAGTCTGAGCCCTTCAGAAACTGCCTCCACATCTGTCTTCGTCTCCACTGCCCCTGACGCTCCCCTGGCAGCTTCCCAGTGACTGGCAGCTCTGGCTCCACTGAGGAGTGAGTTCAAGGGCACGACACAGTTACTCACTCAGAGAGGCACAAAGTGGGAAGCCAGGGAACTTCACCAGCTGACAGACCGGACACAGCCTGACCTTGGAGGAGACCTCCCTTGATGTACCCTTAGGGTGACTCTGGGCCTCAAGGAGCCAGGCAGTGTACCCAGTGTCCCATGCAGGTCACAGGCACTTGGCAGGTGCCCCTGCAATGTCCCACGCCTGTGTCTGGTATTGAGGGCCTGGGCCTGAGAGGGCCAGGAACAGAAGCCAGGCGAACGACCATTGGAAACTCCATTGGTTCCTGCTGACAGATGTTCATCACTGTGTACCTGCCGCATTCCAGGCGCCATTGGCTTTGTTTGGGGCACTGGCCATTTGGTAGTCCAGAGGAGACAGACTGTAATTATGCAGGTCAGAACCCAGGGTAGAAGTGAGTTGGGCAGCGCTGGGGAGGAGCCCGAAGCAGGTGGCATAGGTGCGCATACCCTGCGTGGGCTCTAGGAGGTGCCCTCCCTGTTGCCCGGCTCCCCTCACGCTGACAGCCGTACATGGCCTCCATTGGCAGGCATCCTGGGCAGGCCTCCTGGCCAGGGGCAAGGTGTGTGGCCCTGGCCCTGGGTGCACACAACCCTGTGGTCACACTCTGTCTCGTCTCCCGCCACTGAAGGACAGGTTGTCCCATGAGTGACTTTGCCACCTTCCGAACATTAGGCCTCCGTCCCTGCCCAAAACAGCGACCTTTCAGTGGGGATGCCCCTGAAGCGCACAGTGCCCATCCTGCTACCGAGGGACACAGTGCCCAGGCTGCAGCACAGGTGTGTGGGTGGGCATGTTGAGGTCTGTCCCTTTACAGTGTCCCTGGGGCTGTGGGCTTCCTGGTTACCTCGATACCGGGTGTCTGGTTTAGTGGTCAGCAGTCTAAGGCTCATGGCCGACCACTTGTTTCTACAAATCGAGTTTTCCTGGCACGGGGCCATGGCCGTTCATCACCCTGGTGCTGGCCACTGTCCTGCCATGTGGCAGAGCTGAGCAGTTGCAAATCCAGCACTGGTGGCAGCCTCACCCTTGTGGAGGAGCGTGTGCCCTGGTCTCAGGGCAGCACCAGTCACCACATCTTGGCGCTTTCCACTGCTTGTCACCATCGACCCCTCTACCTGCTCTGCTGCTCCAGGAGCAGGAGCAGGTGCCCAGGCTTGTGAAGTACGAGTGGGCAGGCCTTGGCCTGGGCGGGCAGCTCCGGGCTTCCCTGCAGGCCCGTGTGGGTGCCCTTCCCTGTCGGGGTTTCCAGGACCCCCAGCCTTGGGCATGGTCAAGATGGCGCCTGACGCTGAGCCAAAAGCGGCCAACTATACAGTAAACAACCAGCGAATTCCAATGATTGGCTAGTTAACGATGTGACTAGAGCATGCCCCCCTCGTGTATCTATCCTATGCTTGCAGCTGTCCGCGTTTACCTCGTGTACTCTCCCCTGATTGGTTGAAGTGTATATAAGCCTGGTGGGTGGGAGAGTAGGGAGGCAGAAGCGGAAGAAGCGGCGGAGGCGGAGGCTGAAGCTGAGCTGGAAGCTGAGAGTGCGCGGAAGCTGGGAGAAGCTGAGAGAAGAGAAGCTGGGAGTGCGCGGAAGCTAGGAGTAAGGGAAGTGTAGGAGAGGGACTGTACATAATAAACTTCCAAAGCTTCAGGCGTTTGTCGTGTCTCTCTCTGCGGGCAGAGGGAGCGCGATACTTCCCTTCCTTACAGGCTCCTCTGGCACAGTGGAGGTGGTGACCACACCTGTGCTGACTGGAGCGCAGGAGGTGGCAGTGCAACAGGCCTTGTCCCACGCCTGCTCTCCAGGTTTCTGTTCCAGCCCCCACTGTGGTACTGGCTCAAGTTCTACTGGGTTCCTGAACCCACTAGTGCCTCCCAGAGCCACACGGCAGTCCCTGGAGGGTTCCCGTCCTGGGTGTCCTCAAGACGCCTGCAGACTCATCTAGGTGCTGGGGTGCATCACTTGGTGCTGCTGCAGAGAGGGCCATGCCTCAGCAGGCACCCACTCCTGTCGGGGCTCCCCAGGCTCCCCAGGGTGCCTTCCTCCTGATCAGGAAGTGAACGTGGTGTCGGTGAAAGGACTGCTGCTTGGTGATCCCATGAGAAATTTTCTGCTCTCCAGTTTCCAGGACTCTGCCTGCCCACATGTGTCCCTCAAGGTCTCTGCAATGCACACCTGTGACCCCAGTGACTCAAGAGGCTGAGGCAGGAGGATTGCAAGTTCAAAACCAGCCTCAGCAATTTAGCAAGATCCTAAGCAACTGAGTGAGACCCTGTCTCTAGATAAAATTCAAAAGGGCTGGGGGTGCAGATCAGTGGGGGAACCCCCCTGAGTTCAACCCCAGTGCCAGGAAAAGAAAACCTGCAACACCCCATGTTCTCCCCGAGTACTCTCGGCTTTTGAGATGGCACCTCTCTCCCTTCCCCTGTCCATCCTCTGGACTCCTCCACCTGCCATCAGGAAGATGGAGGTCTTTGGAAGATTCACGCCCTTAGTTGGCGTTAGGACGGCCACACCTCATTCAAGAGAACAGTGCAAGGCGACATGGAGTGGCTGGGCATCCACAGTGAGGTGAGGTCCTCGTTCAGGTTCTGAGCATTGCAATGGGTCCCAAAGATGTGAGATGGATGGAGCCCTTCCTGTGTGCATATTGTGCGGGGCGGGAATGGGAACCCAGCAGAGCTCACCAGCCCCTCAAGATGGAGCGGCCCTCCTGAGCCAGGCTCCTTAGCCAACCTCCTGAGCCAGGCCTGAGGTGGTAGGGCGTCCTCCTGCCGGGGCCAACTAGAGACTGGGTGCAGCCACCTGCTGTTGTGGGGAAGCTCACCCCATTTCCTCTGTCACCCCACACATGGCTCTATGTTCCTGGGACCCCGGCTACATAGTGGCAACCC
The DNA here is from genome assembly GCF_902686445.1 of Sciurus carolinensis. Taxonomy (NCBI): domain Eukaryota; kingdom Metazoa; phylum Chordata; class Mammalia; order Rodentia; family Sciuridae; genus Sciurus; species Sciurus carolinensis. The sequence goes on along the minus strand of NW_025920298.1, from coordinate 127,051 downwards.
AGGCGTAGTCTAATTGGCATCAGAGGTTTCTGGATATGGGGTGATGTGCAACAGTCCTGGGGGCCAGAGGCTCAGCCTCCGTGGTCCTTCTAGGAACAGCAGAGACAGGAGATGGGCAGAGCAAGGCGGGGTAAGGGAGAGCCAGTCATCTCCATGGCTGTGACCTCAGGACGTTCGTGGTTCCGGGAATTGTCCTGGCGAGGCCAGGCACAGTGGAGAGGAGAGCAAATGGCCAGGTGTGCTGCAGATGAATTCCTGAGCTGGTTTTTTCTCCACCTTTCTTTTGATTTTTGCTCCCCAACCTCCCAAACATTGGCAGCACCCTGAAGGGTGCTGAGTCGGGTCTCAGTGTCCACCTCTGCCTGGCCATGCTCTCGTGATGATTTCATCAGCCTGAATTATCCACTTTATTTTCTTGTAATGGGATCAGCCCTATGTGCAGCAGCGGGCAGGGCATCTCTGTGGGTCTCATCAACTCACTCGGTGGAGGCAGGACTCACTGGCATGTGCACCCCTGACCAGAGGGGGTCTCCATCTGCCTCATGGAAAGGAAGGGAGTGGGAGCTGTTCCCAGGCCTGGCTCAGCCCCGGGTCAGGCCAGGGCGTGCCTTCTGGGGACAGTTTCTTCTCATTGTCTCGCAAACTAGTCAGACAAGCATGTGAGACGGAGAACTATTCCTCTGCCACAGCCTGGAAATTGCCTCATCAGGCTGGTCCCTTGAGCCTGGGTCCCCTGTCTATCTCGCTCCTTGCTGGGGACCCCAGGACACACCAGGAGGCGTCTCCTGTCCCCAGGCTGCTCCTTCTCAGCTCTCACCAGAAGGACCTGGGAGTTGTCACTTGCTGAACACCAGGGCATCTTCCTGGGGACAAGGGCATTCATAACAAGTGCCCACTAACGCGGCTCCTGACAGGTGCCAGGGACCAGAGGCCATTCGCAGTGAGGTGACGATTCCCACTTCACAGGTGATTGAAAATAGGCCTCAGGAAGATGGCAGCAAGTACAGCCACCTGCAGACTCTGGGGCTTCGGGGCTTCAGCAACTAGCCTCCCTGTCAGAGCCAGGCTCCCTGCAAAAGCTGCCCAGTGTGAGGCGCCTGGCAGGTTAGAGACAGGCCTGTCACCTCCACGTGCCCTGCCTGCCTGCCACAGTGGCCACCTTACTTCCTCCTCCCTCCCCTGTCTCCCCAGCAGTGCCCTGAGAGGTGCTGATGGGTTTTCTTTTTTGGGTGGAGGGGCTGCGGTCAGAGGAGTTTGAGGAACACTGTGTCTGCTTGATCCCAGGTGAACCTCCACGCTGCTCACGGCCAAGGCCTTGACGGGTCTGCAGCAGGGATGCATGCCAAGTGGACAGCACCCAGGCCACTGGGTCCCTGGGTAGTCCGTTGTCCCGTGTGCCTCTGATGTGCCAGAGGTTGGTGGTGGTGGCCTATTTGAAGGGCTTTTAATGCCAAGAGGTGTGGTCATTTTCTCTCACCTCTAGAGGGAACAGAGGAAGCCGGCAGCTGACCCTGACACAGCCACCCCCTTCCTGCTCTGCGTCCCTGGTGGCAGCAGACTTCCTCAGCAGGGCCATGAGTGCAGGTGGGGAGGAGGCACAGAGACCCTCCCCAGGGGCTTCATCACTCAGCTGGCCTCTGGTTCTCCCAGCAGATCCAGAGAGAGATCAGGACTCCTGTCCTGGGAGCAGGGGGCCCAGCCTGGTGCTTGCCTGGCACCTGCCCACTGAGCCTTAGAACCACCGGGAGCAGCAGGAAGACAGCTCATCATCTCTGCAGAGCTCTCTCCCTCCTCTGCTTCCTTCCCCAGCCCACCTCTGCCCCCAGGAGGGAGAGACACAGGGTGATTCGGGCCTTTTCAGTGGTGCCCAGGGCCAAGGCTGCAGGGTGGACAGGGGCACAGCTTGTGGAGGGAGTCGGCCGGGCGCCTGGTGCAACCTGGCTTCGTGAACCAGACTTGAAATGGCCCGGCCTCTCCCTCTCCACAAGAAATTAGAAACGTGACAACAAACTCCAGCTGTCACAAACCCATGAACCAACACCAATCATGTGACCCCTATCACGTGCCCTGTCTGTGGAAGGGGTGGGGTAGGGTAATTGGTGCATCCGGGTGAGTGGTGAAATTGGAAGAGCAAGGTGTGAGCACGGGTTGAGGAGGCCTGTTCAAGGGCCTGGTGGCCTCCTCATTCACAGCTTTGGATATTTGCTATTTTGTGGTTTCCATTATCCACACAGTGTGGAGCAGCTGGGGAGGAGGTACCTGTCCTACCAGGCCCTGCCCCCGGATCACCTGCCCAGCTTGTCCCTGGTCTTCACCCTGGGAGGTGGGTTCCTGCAGAACTTCCCTGGGAGGGTTTCTGACCTGGCATTGGAGCGACCTCTCAATGGTCTGGCTGTGTTTTGATCTCGCTTATCTCCCGGAGCTCATGGAGCTTTGTTGGTTTCTCCCCCAGCCTTTCATTCCCTCCTCTTAATTCTCTCTCCATATCTCTCTGCCATCATAAGCATTGGCCTGACATGATCCCACATGCTCTCACCAGTGTTCAGGGTCACCCAGGACAGGACAGGAGCTCTCCTGGCCTCGGGTCCCAGGGCTGTGGATGTGGCCATCAGTCATCTGTCAGGCCCTTGGTTTTCTCAACTGTAAGCCAAGAGCTGGTGTTGCTCTCATGCCCAGTTGCTGTCACCCTGAAGGTGGTGTGTCAAAGAGACCCAGCCCTGGCAGGCCCTCCTTGGTGGCAGCAGTGATGGCGTGCTGAAGCCTCAGGACACTGGGTGCTGAAGCCAGGTGCTTCTGAAACTGTCTGCAGATGCCAGAAAGTTCCTTCTGGATCCAGCCCCATCCCCCTGCTCCACCGTACCCCATTCCCCAGATCCGCTCCCCTGCAGCTGCCAGGGCCTCCAGACACAGCTTTTCACTGGCTCTGCCCTCCCTGAGACCCCCGCTCCCCATCCCTGCTGAGTTCTCTGGTGGACCCAAGAGCCCCTGCTGAGCTCTGCAGCATCCCCTCCACTGCCAGCTCTGCCAGCCCCTCCTCCCAGCTCCTCCCCACCTCTTCATTATCTCCTCGCCTTTCTCCAGACCCTGGGCTGCTTACCATGCAGGAAGCATCCAGCTCCATGGTGCTGCAGAGGAGGAAGTGACCTCAACAGGGCCCTCTCTCCCCCTCTCCCCTCCCCTCTCCTCCCCTTCCCACCCTCCCTCTCTAGCTCGGACACACACAGGCTGGCTCATCAGAAATCAAGGCTAGGAAACCAGGAAGAAATCAAGGCCACACAGGGCCAAGGTTGTGGGCCCTGCAGTCACTGTCAGATTTCCACAGGACTGGACAGAAGGCTCAGGCATCTCCCTCCTGCCCTGTGGTCCCTGGAACTGTGGGGCTATTTCTCTGCCTTCCCAAGGGCTGAAGTCAGCTCTGCATCCATGGGGGCCGCACGAGGCTTTCCTGACCCCGCTTACAGGGCCTCCTGCCTCATGTCAACCTGGCCAAGTCTCCAATAAAAAGAGACTGTGCTCCTGTAAGTGGTTGTGCTGAAGGGCAGGCAGAGTGTCCAGGCTGGGTCTTCACTCGCTCCAGTTCTGCTGCCCTGAGCTGGTCCCCATCTGTACCCTGGGGAAGGGCTGTTGACAGACATGTCTGCGTGGACCCAGCATCCCCTGCCTGGGAAGGCAGGCTAAGTCCCCAGTGGCAGTGTCCACTGGGGCTACAATCACTTGTTTGTTGTGCTCTCCAGGTGTCCACACAGAGCTGGGGCACCATGCTCCTTGCTGCAGATGCAGGGTGACAAGATCGCTGTAGTTTCCATGATGCAGAGCTGACTTCATCCCTGTGGAGAACAGGGAAATGGATGTCCATCCACCCCACAGTGTCCATGGCCACAGCCAGCCAAGCCTTGGGGAGGTCAGGAAAGGCTGTTCTGGGCTAGTGGAGACCAGGGTTGTCGGGGGAGCAGGGCCCTCTCTCCCCACCAGCAGACACTGGGCCTTATAGCCACCACACACATCACCCCTGGGGCCCCAGCCCCTCTCTGAAGAAGTTGCAGCCACAGAATCATATCTCCGAATGTGCCTACCAGGGAACTTGTCCACTAAGCCCCCAGCAGAGGCACAGGGACTTGAAGAAGTGGTGAGGGGTGGCATGTCTGTCATGGGATGTGCTGGCCTTTAGGTGGCAGAATAAAGCAGGTTTTGTGGGCTGGTCTCCTCCACTCTCCAACCTCACCTCCTTGTCCCATCTGCCTGGCCTCTGTCCCCAACACTAGCCCCCCTCTAGATGGACCAGGAGACTCCTCACAGGGGGAAGACTGACGGGCTATCTCTGACTCCTCCCATCCCAGGAGGCTGGCCCAGCCGCCAGTGCCATTCCTAGTCATCTGCACAGAGGAGGTGCCAGGAGGGGTGGCAGAGCAGTCCAGAGCTCCGGGGAGATGTGTGGATTCATTTTGAGGATTCATGATGCTGCGTTTGCACACTGTCCTGCCTCCAGAAACTGGACTGGCAGGTTCCTGGTCATGCTGGTAGGGCTGTGGGTTAATGCCTCGGATTTAGCTTATGTCGTTTCTCGAGAGCTTACGGCCTTCGCCGTGTTTTTTCCCAGTCGGTCTTTGGCCCTGAAACATCCAAGACCATCAGGGGAAGGTGGGCACCTGGCAGGCTGTGCGTGTGTGGAGATTTTCAAATCAAGTAACACCTCTCTTCAGATGCCAAGCACATTAAATGTTTATTGGCAGCAATTTGTGCTTATTTATTTAATAAATGAACCTTAGGAAGGGGCTGGGGTGGGCAGCAAGATGACAAGGCCAGGGAGGCCCAAGGAAGCTGGGTCCTTTTGGCCTGGTTGCTCTCGGAGCTTCGGTTCATGGGGGAGTCGGTGACGGTGTCCAGCAATGTTTGCCTGTGTGATCCCTGTGGAGAAGCATGGTGTCCTCCAGAGCTCTGCTGGCTTTGGCTCAGACAGCAGAGGAAGGCTCGGGGAGGGACACGGGGTACAGGGGACGGAGCTTGTGTCAATCTAGTCCGAGCCCCGTGGGCACCTCCCAGGTCCTGTCTGCTCAGGATGGGGTTCCCAGCTGGACATGGAGGCAGACTGGACCTCAGGCCCAAAACCTGGGGCCTCCCTGGCCTGGCCACACATTCACGAGTCTGGGATCCCCTAGCAAATGTTTTCCCTGTTGGAAAGGGGAGGACAGGTGCACCAGAGTCTGCAGCATCTTGGAGTGGAACCGAAAATCCCCATCAGCATCTCCCTGACTGTTCCCTGCCTGGTCCACTTGCTGCCCAGGGTCAGGGAGAAGAGGGCGCAACCCCAGAGCATGCTGCCTGTGGGCCTGACCCACTGTGTCACGCGTGCCTGGAGCACCTGTCTCCAAACCTGGAGGCTCTGGCGGAGGACCTCCTGCCACCCCTGCCTCCTCTGAGGGCATCGGTGCTCAGACCCCCGTTTGCCTTTTGTTTCCAGCACCTTCGGGGAACTGACGATGGTGCGCTTGCCAAAGAAGATGGCCAGGATGGGCACACACAGGGGCTTTGGCTTCATGGACTTCCTCATGAAGCAGAATGCCAAGGTAAGATGTGACCCCTCCCTGCCCAGCCTCTCCTTCCAGACTCTGCAGGAGAGGCTCGCTGCCTCCTCAATGCAGCATGGCGCCACCCCTGGCACTTTCCTCCTCTTCCCTGACCTGCTAATTCGTACAGCAGCCTTGGAGGAACGCCTCTGGGTGTTGTGCCTGCAGGACAGGATGGTGCCAGGTTTCCCAGGCCTCTGCACACCAGAGAGAGAACTCTGCGGTCCAGGTGGACCTGGGCAGGCAGCGTGGGAAATGCTGTGCAGTAAAGCTCTCAGAGAGGAGAGGGAAGGTCTGGGAGCAGCCCGTGGGGACAGGGCTTCCCCGTCGCCTTTGTGCCCTGGTGGGTCTGGCTTGTGCTGGTCATGCGTGTGAGGCAGCCCAGGTAGCCCTCCATGCATGCGTGTGTGCCACCCTTCCACTGGGCTCCTCCAGCTGGAACATGCTTGCTGGGTTGCTTGGATTTTGAGGTGCTGGGGATGGAGCCCAGGGCCTCGCACCACTGAGCCAAATCCAGCCCTGAAGCCTCTGCTTGGAGCTGGGGCACAGCAAGTTGGCTTTGCTGTGGGTACGGGGTCCTCGCTTGCCACCAGCAGGTGTCCCGCTGTGTCCTTTGTCACTGCTCTCTCAGGCCCAAGCTCCAGCAGGCAGGGGACTGCCTGGCTTCCCTGAGGGCTTCCCCCCCCCCCCCCCCCCCCCCCGGGAGCTCTGACTGCAAGTGGCATTTCCCCTTCCTGGCAGCAGGTGGCCCCACCCTGCACCAGCAAGGAGTTCTTCTGAGGGCAGGTGCTTCTTGAAACTGCCCCTGGCATCCCAAGGGATCCAGTGAGGGTCAGCTGCTTGGAGCCCAGGGTACAGCCCGGGGTCACAACACAACCCCCACAACCCCTGGGACACCCCTGAGGGCCTGCCTGCCCTTGCGCCAGGTGCCTATGCCATGGATGCGTGGCCATGTTTGGACATCTGCTCCTCTCTCCTGGGTTGGCAGCCTTTCTGTGCCTCCCATCAGGGCCTGAGGGACAGCCCCCTGTGGGCAGCAGGCCCGTGGCAGCAAGGGAGGCAGCAGAGGTGGGCTCCCATGTGGCAGGACCCACCCTGCCTGGGCACAGTAGGTGGCATGCTGGCGTGCCCCAGGAAGTGGTGATCGCTGCAGGTGACTAGACCGTGCCCTGCTCTGTGCCACAGAGCCCAGTCCCCAGGCCGCCGTCCTTGGTCCACAGGTGTGCACACCTCCAGGGTTCTGGGCAGAGAAGGCCGAGGGGTTGGTCCCCTTCCCCAGTTCCCAGGTGCTGGACAGGGAGGGGCGGCACCCTACGGTGGCACTGTGGGCAGCGCAGGCCCCTGTCCTGGGAAGCACCTCTCATGAAGGCCACGGCCAGCACTAGCTGTTAGCACACAGACCACAAAACCAGCCTGCGGGAGGTGGCATCCCCGTGCTGCGTCCCCTGCCGTGGGAGCTCAGGTCCCCTGTGGATGGTGGTCAGTTTCCTGGTAGGGTCTCCTGAGGCCGGGGTGCAGTGGTGTTCCAGGAACGGCTGGTCCTCAGCGGCCTCCTGTTGGCCATGAGGGGGACATGGTGGGGAAGGGGCCAGCAGCAAGGTGCCCTCCTGTCACCCCAGAGTGGGGCCATACTGGGACACAGAACTTGGGTCTGGAGGGTCAGACCAGGTTTGTGTGTCCAGCCTGGACACTGCAAGCCCCATGCCAAGTCGTGGTGAGAACAGCCAGGGTCATCAGAAGAGAGACCCATGTGCAGGGAGGGCATACCCCACCCAGGGGTCACACTGGGCTCCCAGGACAGGCCCCAGTGTCCCCAGTCCCATGCAGCCCTCACAGCCCCGTGTGGAGGGGCAGCTCCTCCCAGCCGTCCCTTCCCTGCCTTGATTCCTGGCTCTCAGGAGAGCTGAGGACAGGAGGGCTCAGCCCAGCCTCAGGAGTGGCGCACCCACCCTCCTCAGCCAGGCAGCTGACTCTGGCCTCGCAGGCCTGTGGCGGCTCCTCCCCCAGCACCAGGGCTCAGGCCCTTCGCAGTCCTCACAGCCAGCAAGCGGGGCTTCCAGAAAGTCCCAGCCACAGCTCTTCAGAGCCTGCTCCATCTGCCTTGCTAGCTCCTCGGGACAGTCTCACTGTCTGTGCCCAGGCTCATGTTCTACCCTGACCCAGGGGTCCACGCTCAGAAGTCTGCTTGTCACGCATCACTCGGACACTCTGGATTTCAGGCAGCTTGAGGGTCTGGGCCTGAACAGGAGCCTCCTGGCCCCTGCCTGGCTGCCCCGTGGAAGTTCTGGGGTGTGAGTTCAGCTTTAGTAACCCCACAGGCCTGGTGGACCCTGACCCAGGACCCTCCCGGGTCTTGCAAGGCCTTGGTGCCCTCTGCTTAGCGCCACCATGAGGAGCAGCACCTGCCACTTGCTGTGCCAAGAGGCCTGTTCCAAGCGATCCTCAGGCAGGAGGAGGGGACCAAGAGCAGGGAATGGGGTGGGCTGGCAGGAGACGCAGCCATTGTGCACTCCGGCTGGCTGGGCACTGGTGGTCAGTGCTCCCCAAGCAGCTGCCCCAGGTGAAGCTGGGTGAGGTGTCCTCACCACACCAGTCACCAAGGTGGCCCCGAGCATGTGCTGCCTCCATTGCCCCTGAACAAGGGACCCTGAGTCCTCTGTCCTCTCTCTAGAGATGTAGGTCTCACCTAGCATCTTGGGGCCCTGCAGAGGCGGCAGGGGCTGAGCTCAGAGTAACCAGGCAGCTGAGGACAGCAGAGGCACCATGAGTGCCACCTCAACACAGGACAGAGTCCCCAAATGAACACATCATCCCCTCCGGCCTGCTGCGCCTGGGACCCCTGGTGCTCCCTCTCCCCGATTCCTGCCCCAACTCAGCCGGCCGTGGTGGAGCCTGTGAGCCCACGGGCAGCACAGCCCAGCCTGCCGCTGAGATGCCCTGGGCACTGAGAGCGGGTCCAGCCGTTGGCCCTCGTCACAGGTGTGGTGACCAGAGCCCTGCTCACAGGAAGCTGGGCAGACAAGTTGGTGTCTTCTCCCAACCCAGGATGTTTTATGAGCTCCTGATATCCCCACAAGTAAACGTCAGACCCACTGACAGCACTAGGGTTACCTAGCCCTCCAGGTGTGATGAGCAGTGTTTTCAAAGAACCTTCCCCATATCCTGCAGGGAAGCAGGAGACTGAGCCTGAGGATCAAAGGGGACGGAGACTGGGGAGTGAAGGGGATGGAGGCTGAAAGAGAAGGAGACAGGCTGAGGAGTGAAGAGGACAGAGGTTGGGGAGTGAAGAGGATGGAAGCTGAGGAGCAAAGAGGACAGAGGCTGAGGAGAAAAGAGGATGGAGCCTGAGGATCAAAGGAGACAGAGGCTGAGGAGCAAAGGGGACAGGGCATCAAGCGCCAAGGACCCACAGAGAGCTGAATGCAGGGCCTCCCCAGGATCCTGGGCCTGTGCTGGGCACTTCTGTGCACAGCCGTCTGTCAGCCACTAACGCCCCCTGTGTTCTCTTGAGAACAGTACCTCTGATTGGTGGACCTTTCAGACTTCCAGAATCCCGCTTGGCAGGACAGCCCCATGCACAGGTGTCACGCTCTGACCCTGGCAGGACTCTGGGGCAGCAGGTAGGTGGCCCTTGACAGCTGGAAGAAGGAGGCCTGGAGGCCTCATCCTGGTCAGTGTTGCACAGCCAGTGCTCCTCAGTTGGGGTCAGCCTGGTCCCTCCACCCCATTGGCTGGGTCCCCTAACCCAGTGCCCTCTCTTGCTGCTCCTCCTCCCTGCACACCCTTGACTCCCACCTGGCCCTGATGACTCAGGGGTTTCTGGGAGGAAGGCTGAGGCTGTCCCTTGGAGAGTCTCTGGGCACAGCCTCCCCAGCCCCAGAGGAGCAGTGGCCTTCCTCCTCATGCAGAGGCACGGCCTCCCCGCCTCCCCTTGCCAAGCCTGAGGCCGGCCCAGGAGCCCAGTCAGGTGTGCCTACCCCACTGGCTGAGTGGCCACCCCTGGGAAGCTGCCCCTCCCCCTCTTGCCCAGACCTGGCGAGTTGTGGAGGAGGAAAGGAGGGTGAGGGGAGGGCAGGGCCACGAGGAACAGGTGTGGACTGTGCCCAGGAACCAGAATATGGGTTTTTCTCACGCAAGGCACCTTTAATTCTCCCTCCCTGGCTGCGCCTTTGTACTTCTGGGGTCCACTCTGCCACAGCGTGTGAGGCACTCACGTGCACTCGGGCCTTCTGCTTCCACATGTGTGTTTACCAAGCATCCATCAGCACAGCCAGAGGAAAAAGAAGATGCGTCTGGACCCTAAGCTGATTCTCTGAGGCAGGGACTCAGGCTTAGCCAACACGTGTGGACCAAGAGCCTAGAACCAGGACAAGCCACCCTCAGACATGTGCACCCCCAGCCCTTGGGGGCAGTGTCCTCCCTCCAGATGCACCAGGCCATCAGTGAGAGTTGCTGAGGGAAGGGACAGATCCCAGCTGAGCTGAAGAGCCTGCTGTGCTCACGGCCTCTGGGGACTCACTTCCAGGAAGCCACAGATTCCCGGAGCCTGGCCTCGCCACGCGCTGAACCTGGGCCTGGAGAAGCAGCCCTTGTCTTACGTGGTCTTATGGTGTCCTTCGAGGCCAGGGTGTCCCCATTTTGCAGTTGAGGAAGTAAAGACAGAAGTTCCCTGTCAGGTCAGGGAGCCAGAGAGGAGCAGAGCCAGCTCCTGTGCCCACTGTCACCCAGAGTGCCACTGGCCCCTGGCTCCGGCCCCGCCTCTGGCCTCAGCTGCAGGACTGTTGTGCACTGGCGGGAGGGAGAAGTGTCAGTCTAGGTGCTCCAGACGCCACAGGCTGGGAGCGGCCGCGGGTACTTGTCTTGGAAGTGCACTCTGCCACTTGGGGCCCTTTCTCAGAAGGGCCCAGAGTCGCCCTCTGTCATGCACAGACCCCACTGTGCCAGCACAGTGCAGGCCAGAAGCTATGGACAGGGCTGCTGAGAGAAGGCTCATGGGACTCGGAGTGGGGGACAATCATGCCCACTTCAGAGGTGATGTCACTGGCCTCTGCGTGCCCCAGCAGACCTGCTGGCCTGGTTCCCCCATTTGCTGTGCTCAGTGCCCTGTCTCCAGGCCTGTTGGTCATCCTTAGCCAGCTCAGTGGCAGCTCACTCCAGGCATGGAGGCACAGCTGGTCAGGGCAGGACAGCGTGGCCAGTGTTCTGTGGGAGATGCAGCCCTCTGTCTGCCAGGACGGTTCCCCAGGGAGTAGGATGAACAGGAGGTCACCCTGGGCAGCAGTAGACAGGAGACTGTCCTGGCTCTGCCCAGGAGTCAGGCATTCCTTTGCAGCCCTGTGGGACACGAGTCCTGTCAAGGCCGTGCAATGAGCTTTTGTTCCTGGGAGAAGGAGGTTTGTCTCCAGGGAGGCTGTGGCAAGGGCAGGCCCAGTGCAGTGCTGGCTGCCTTCCAGGGCCTTCCATTCTTCAAGATGACTGCTAGGCCTGACCAGTCTACCTGCACCATAATCCCCACACCACCTGAGCAGAGCTCCCAGGAATTTGGACAAGGTGGCAGGGAGACCCTGGCTCCCCAGACCTGTGGTCCATGGCTACATCAGAGGAGAGCAAAAGCCAGGATTCCTGGGCAGCTGCCAGAAATCTGGGTAGTGGGGAGGCCCTGGGGCCAGGTGGGAGCTGCTCAGTGCCCCAGGGGCCGCACGGCTTCTGAGCAGAGCTCAGACTTGAGGTGCACTGCCCTAAAGGAGCTCAGGTGCAGTGGAGTCTGGGTATCAGGGTCAAGGTCAGAACACACCTGCACTTCAGAGACATGTGCAGGGCTAAGCAGGGCTGAGGGACTCACCAGGGACTAGTGACAGTGGGGACCTGTCACCTCACTTAGGCTAAAGGGACACTTGGAGGAAAAGGCAAGGGCCAGAGCTCTTGTCGTACAGGCAGAGCAGGGAAGAAGTGGCCACCTCCCCCACTGAGCCTCCCATTCACTTGGTCTCTGTGGAAACCAGCGTGCAAGGGAGCCCTGGGCACAGGCCCAGGAGTTGCCTCCTATATGGGGCTGACCAGGAATGACCAGCGTCAGCCATCAGAAAACAGCAGAAAATGGCTCCCAAGGGCAGGATGGCTCCTCTGTGGCCTCTTCTTTGCCTATAACTGAAGCCTCAGCATTGCACTCTGGACCTTAGTCTTCCCCAGCAAGTCAGCTGGGGGTGTGACCTCTGGGTTCTGGCAGCATGGGTCACTGTCCCCACCCTGTGAAGTCCCAGAGTTCTGCACATTGGGCACAGTGCCAGACCAAGACTTCATGTGTCCAGTCGGGATCCATGGGCTTCGTTCTCCATGCCTGTCCTTGCTGTCTCCATGTTCTCAAGGGCAGGGCTGGAAGGGAACCCTCAGGACACTCAGCCTGGTCACCCTCTCCAGCCAGGGCCACAGTCACCACCCACCCAGGCTGGAGACGCTCAGTGAAGGAGACGCCATGGTCTGCTGTGGGTGTGGACTGAGCACAGTGCCTTCCCTGCAGGGATCAAGGTCAGGTCAGGGAGACTGGCAGGTGCTGTGGGGCAGGGACAGCTGCAGGGAGGGAGGCGAGGTGTGCTGGGTGATGGGAGAGAAACTGGCCACAGCCTGTGTGAGAAGGGCAGGCTTCCTGGCCACCAGCAATTGTGTGCACAAGGCTGGCATCCAGGGCCCTTGCCAGGGAGGCAGCATGGAGCCTCCGAAAAGGAAAGGAGTGGGAAGCTGGCCCGCTGCAGGCCTCGCCCATTTGGCTTCCCTTCGTAGCTAGGGAGAAGGCAGTTTCTCCTCTGAGTGGGTTCAGGTCCCTGCAGTCCCTGGCTGCCAGGAGATCCGGGGTCCTCAACATGAAGGGCTCCCGCCCAGGGAGGGGAGGCAGCAGAAGCAGTGTTTGGAGAGGCCCATGGTTCAGGGACACAGCTCTCCAGAGATGCCTGAGGCTGTTGGGCAGAGGCACCTCCACCCTCAAGCTGGCACCAGGAAAGTGGGGAGGTGGCGGTGATCTCAGTGGGGTCAGCATGGGAGGAAGCAGCTGGCAGACCTCAGCCCAGGGCAGCAGAGAACCTGCACTCCCTTGTTGGCCTGGAACCTTCTGTACCTCAGGGTGTCCCTGGAGGCCCAGGTCTTCTTACTCCTCCTCCTCCTCCTCCTCCTCCTCCTCCTCCTTGTCCCCACCTCACCCCCGATGCTGCGACTCTACCCAGCTCTCCTTACACTTTTATTTTTTATTTTTTTTGCGGTACTGGGGATTGAACCCAGGGCCAGGTGCTTGCCAGTCAAGCACTCTACCAACTGAGCTATCTCCCCAGTCCAGTCTCTCCTTACACTGTTTTAATGAAGCCCAATCATGCTGGATTATCCAAGGCCAAGTTTAGCCTGGAACTGGGGTCTTTATGCTGCCTGCGACAATTTAAGGCCACCAGGTTCCGGCCACCAAGGTAGTGGGCACTCGGGAATGCAGCCTGATTTCCATCAGCCAGTGGGACTGGAAGGAGAAGGGTAACTGCTATTTCTGGAGAACCGCATACTGTCGTAGATGCTCCTGCAAAGAGCTGCTGTGTGGATGTGCCATTGTTCCTGCTCCCTGTCGTGGGAATAATGAAGTCGGGGTGCACAATGACAACACAGCTTCCAGCAGAACCACGCAGGAGCCTCCCATTCTCTGCTGCTGCCTTTCCTTTCCACATGTTGAAACTGAGGCTCAGAGATGTTAAGCAGCTTGCTGAAGATCACACAGTGAAGGGGGATTTGAACTGAGGTGCCCAGTCAGAGAGTCCATTGTCAGCTGACCCGCCACCTCACCTGAGAGGAGAAAGCCCTTCCAAAGCAAGGCCAGTTAAGTGTGGGAGGAATGCAGAGAGGAGAGAGACCCAGGAGGGCCCCTGAGGGGCCAGGAAAGGGAATTTTTAGAGACTCCCACAACAGGCCTCTCTAGACATGTGAGCAGTAGAGGAGTGGGAACTGGCTTCCCAGGGTAGAAGCACAGTGTGACCACAGAGGCAGAGAGGCTGGGCCTCCCAGGGCCTTGTCTCCTTCCAAGTTGAGGCTGAGAATCCAGCAGTTGCTACTCTAGGCCGTCCCCACCCACACCTACCTGGGGCGCAGCACCTCAGGGACCCTGGGACCAGGAGGGAACATCCACCACGCCAGACTCCCCACCAGCTTTTCTCACTTCCCAAAGCCCCTGCTCCCCGATCAGGTCGTCTCTCTGTCACCAGCTGAGCACACATGTGTTTTAGAGTTCTGTCTGAATGGGCCATTTCAGCTCAGAGTCCAGATGCATTTTGATGTCCGCCTGGAAAAGATGGCAGAGGCTCTGATAGCAGCCAGAAAAGTTTTTTAAAATTAAAGTTAAAAAGGGAAAGAGAAAGCTTCCCGCACCTGGCCCTCCTCGGAGCAGCACAGAGAGCCGCGTTTTGTTGGTCACTTGTCATCATTAATGCTGCGGTTCCCATGCCTGCCATCTTTCCAGGTCCCACATCTCTTGAGTGGGCCCCGGGTGCCCTCCTGTGCCTGTTGTGCTGAGATGCCCCCGCAGCCCCTTCACAGAGGTGGCTCCCCAGGCAACGTCTCCATTCCCCAGGCGGACACCAGTGTATTGTCCGGCAGTCCCAAGTGGAGCATCTCATGGTGGGTTCCTTTGAGGGCCTCTGTGGAGGTTGGCATGCTGATGGCCTTGGCCTGTGGTCTCATCACCAGGCCTCCAGCAACACCATGTTCAGCCTGTCTCCATGAAGCCCCCAACAGCAGGTCCTGGTGGCCCCGGATCCTCCTACTCCAGTGTCCCTTACCTAGGCTGATTTCTCTGCAGCTGCCTCTAACTAGATAGTCCCCTGAGCACTGTGGTGGCCCTGGAGTTTCTCCTGCGGGAGACACGGGTAAGCCATGTGGACCTGTTATAGGTGCAAGCTGCAGAGCCAGGGAGGGACATGGCAGTGGAAGGGAGGGGACCCACAGGAGTCAGAAGAAACTGAAGGGGACAGATTCAAGACCAGTGTGAGGGACTGAGCCAGCAGGGCCAGCGAAGGAGACTGGCACCAAGGGACATGGGCTGCACAGTTGTTGCACGGTGACCAGATGGAGCTGGGCTTCCTCAGGAGCTGCTGATGCTGACAGGCGGGGGTGAGGAGCCTTCTAATGGGGTTGCCCTGCGTAGAGAGGATGGAATGTGGGAAAGGAGCCCCGGCCAGGCACTAGGCGTGGCCCAGGCAGTAGCCATGTTGACTGCAGGGCATGCGCAGCCTCTGTGGAAATGGAACCACTCATAGCAGGCGGCCTGCAGCCCTGGCCCTGCTGGAGCCCGGCACTGGGTGCCGCAGGCAGAGAGGACAGTAAGTGCCAGGGTGCCTTCAGCCCATGCACGGCTCTGTCTCTCATCCCACAGTACAGCTGAAGGATGCTCCTAGAGTGGGTGGACTCCGAGGTGACCCTGAAGGCCTTGCATTGGAAGATGACTGAGCACTTCTATGGTAGAGCTGGGCCTCTGTGGTCCAGGGCTTCTCAGGAAGCATGAGGGGCTGGGTCCCCAGGAGCACTGGCCCAAGCTGGGCAGCCACCCTCCTGTCCCTGTGCTGGGACGCTGGTCACCTGTGGGCCTCCCTACCATCACAGGTGCCTGTGCTCCTGGGCCAGGTGACAAAAGGAAGGTGCCAGCCTCCTTCCCACTCTCTCCGCTTGCTTAGTGATGGGTAATCTGGCCTGGGTACACATCCCCTCCCGCCTGCCTGGGAAAGCAGGCTCCAGCGCAGGGCCAGGACAGTCCCTCCTGTGGTTGACTATGATGCCAAGGTCTCTGCATAGTCCTCCGGCCTTGTCCTGGGGCCCAAGGCTCTCAGCCCTCCTGTGTGAACTCCAGGTGCCATTGCCCCATCGTCCAGGCCCCTCCTGGGGGGCAGCCAAGGGCCCCGGGTCTCCCAGGGGTGTTTGCTGCAAGGCCCTCCCTGTTCCTCTGCAGAAAGAACCTGGAGCTGGGCGGGTTTCCTCACCTGGACGGGGAAGCCAGGCCTCCAGCCAGGCAGCAGCCTAGGACCTCCTGAGGGTGTGGCTTCCAGGTGAGGTATGCCTGGGGCCTGAGAAGCAGGGCCTCCAAGCAGCAGTGGAGCAACTGCGCCCGAGTGTCCTCAGAACCCAGGCCCCCAGGCATGGCCACCCGCCAGGCCTGCAGGACTCAGACCCATGCTGCCCCACTGGCTGCCCCACTGTCTCCATTTTGCTTCCCCGACTCCAGGCGGGGCCCTGCAGCTTGGCCCACTCTGTTCCCTCTGATGCAGTGCCTCACCCCTTCCTCCTGGATGCCGCCTCCAGGAAGCCCGCCGCCCCTTTGTCTGTGATCTTCCTCACCTGTCACTTTCTTGGTTCATCATCCTCGTGGCACCCACACTCTCGCAGGGTTGTGCTCTTCTTTGTCAGCATTGGGTTCATCTCTGGGTCCCTGGCACCTGCCAGGCTGTCACCTTAGGGTGGAATATCTGAGCCAGGGCGAATGTGAAGCCAGAGAAGCAGAGGTTACAGCCAGTCTCAAGCTCACAGCTCAATAAGTCCCCAAATCATGATGTGCAGCATGTGCACGCACCTGTCGACAGGCATTGACAGGCCCAAAAGCACTTTCAGCCCTTTGCACAGGAACCCCCGCGTGGAGCCGGGTGCCCACTCCCCTGCACCCACTCAGCTGAGGAGGCCGAGGCGGGCATCTCAGCACTTCCGCCTGTGGTTGCAGAGAAGCCCTTTCAATGTGCTGAGCTGCACAGGCTGCACCCCTTCCCCCAGAAGCACTCTTGTGGGATGAGCCCTCCTGGCCACACAGCTGCAGCGGGCAGGTGGGCACTGCCTCGTGATCACCCCATGCTTGCACGCTCTCCATGTCCCTCCAGGAACCTATGAGGTGGGCATGACCAGCCCATTCTGCAGATGAGAGAACTGAGGACCTGGGCATTGAGGTGACGGTCAAGAGGCAGGATATGTGCCTGGTTCCCTCCCTGACGCTGACCTCAGCCCTGGGATCCCAGTGCAGGCCACCAGGCAGGGCTGCCAGCCTGGAGACCACCCTGCCCTGGGAACTCCCTCCCGCCCGACTCTCCTTCTCCCAGAGGGCCCATGGCAGCGGCAGGACCTATCAGGTCAGGCTGTGGGCCTCTGCCCTCCCGGCAGGTCTCCTTCCCTCTGTGCCCTTCCCTGTGGTGAGAAGTACCCAACTCCTTTGTGTTGAGGTCTCATTGTCCAGCGCTCCTAGGAGCTGGCAGGCCTGAGGGCACTGGGATCCATGCCCAATTCCCTCCCTGGCCCCGGCCTCGGCCCTGAACTCTGCCAGAAAGGTACTTGGATCTCAGGTGGAGGCCCCAGCTCTGCCCTGCCATGTCCCTGCATGGGACATTGATGCACCTGCAAAATGGAACCACCAGGGCAGGTCTCAGAAGGCATTTTGAAGGTTTCCCTGCTTTGGTCAAGACCTTGATGGGACAGAGGAGCTGAGGGAAGGGACAGCAAGGCAGACGTCCCCCATAAACCTCCTCCCTTCCTGGTCTCTCATCAGGTTCGTCATCTGCAGCACCAGCGCCGCTGGATCAAGTGCTGTTCTCGGGCCTGGCGTGTGGGAGTGTGAGCAGAGCGGAGGAAGAAAGGTAAGTCCCCACTGGCTGTGTCCTTTTCTTCCCAAGCATGTCACAAGGCAGTGGGTCACAGCATTGAGAGGCTTTCAGGGCCTCGGGGTGCGGTACTTGCCAGGGACACAATGGTGGGGAAGAAATCCACCCTCTGCGCCACGTCCACAGCCAGCCAGGAGGCAGAGGGGCTGTGTTTGGCTGGAGCAAGGTTCTGCTTCCTGTGTTGCTGTATTCCAGCTGGGGATGGGTGAGCTGTGATTAGCCTCTGTACTGGAGCCTGGGCTCAGACAGGACCCTCATGGCAAGTGTCTGGCAGCATCTCCCCCCCTGTGCAGGCTGGACCAGCCAGGCCACGAAACCAGAGCTTCTCTGCACACAGGGCCACATCCTCTCTGGTCACCAGCCTCTAGCATGGAGCCTAGGCAGGGCCAGCCTGGCTGCTGGAACCCTGTGCATCACCCACACCACTTGGTTGCAGGTCTGCTCAGAGATGGAACCTCCAACGCCCCCTTCTCTTGATTCTTTCATCACATCCATGCCTCCTCTCCCTCGAATGTTCCAGTCTGCCCTCCGGGGACAAGGCCCTAGCTCTGCCCTGTGGGCCCTGCGTGTGGCACAGCTCCTGTGCTCCAGGTTTTCTTGTGTGGAGGGACAGGCAAGCACCGAGCCAGCATGGGACCACTGAGACCAAGTGTGTTGGCACCACTGGTGATGCCCCCCATGTGCCAGGGGCACCCAGCCTGGGCCCCCTTAGCTGCTCAGTTGGCACTGAAGCCATTTGGTCTGAAGCCAGAAGTTCCCTCCTTGTGCCTTGAAGCACCACTGATCTGAAAAAAGATGGTCATGTGACTATTTGCTTGTTTGTTTTTGTACTGGGGATTGGACCCAGGGGTGCTCCATCCACCCCTCAGTTGCATCCCCAGTCCCTTTATCTTGAGATGGGGTCTCACTAGTTGCCCAGGCTGGCCTTGAACTTGCAGCCCTGACTCGGCCTCTCAAGGCACTGGTGTCACAAGCATGTGCGCATGTGACTTAGTGAAGACCCAACCAGGAAAACAGTAAGGAAACGAGGAGAGCCTGTGTCGGGGACTTCCCACATGCAGAGGGACACACAGCAGTCCTACCTTCTCCTTCTCAAGTGTAGACATTCAATTTCAATTTAGCCCCCAACTCCCTAGAGAGGTGCTATTCCCATTTTCCAGAGGTTCAAACTGAGGCCCAGAAAGTTCTCCTGACTTGCTGAGGGCACACAGCTCTGGACCCAATGGAACAGATGACCCTGTTTCCTCATACCCTAAATCCCAAATGGCTTGCTCTGTCAAATCTGGGCTCCCAGGGCAGCAGGGAAGCCACTGCAGAGCATGGCCCCCAGTCTGGTGTTCTAAATAAAGTTTTATTGAAATGAAGCCCTACCCATGGGTCTGCATCTCACGCTTCAGGGACAGCGGAGCAGTTGTTGCAGAGCCCCTGTGGACCACGAAGCCTGAAGTCCTCACTGCCTAGCCCTCACTGGAAGTTGGCAGCCCCTCGGCCTTGTGGGCTGACTAGGCTTGTGTTCCCAAAAGCCCCAGATGGCTGATTCCCCCCAGATGACCAGCCTCCTCCACCTATAATTTTGGCCTCCCAACTGCAGCTCCTCTCCCCTACTCAGCTCGGGACTCGGCTTCAGTGTGCCCTGGAGAGGGGCCGTTGCTTTGCTTCTGACTCACACACTCAGCAGCACTTGACTGATCACTTGATGGTTCAGACACTTTTGGCTCTGGGCTGAAGAGAAGGCCCATCCCACGCAGCTGACACTGGAGCAGGAAAGACAGATGATTAGCAGATTGACAAAGTCCTGTGCAGGAAATGAGAAAAAATGACATCCTTCCCTCTTTTTTCCCATGGTGCTTATGGAAGCTTCCCAGGGAGTCACCATTTCTCTGATTTGAAGGGACCAAGCAGCCAGAGGTAGGCATTCCAAGCAGGAGGAAGCTCAGGTGCAAAGGCCCTGAGACAGCCACATTCAGAGCAGGCCATGGGTGCTAGGGAGCAGGTCTAGGGTAGGAAGTAGCTGGAACAAACTGGAGGGACCAGCAGGGGTCCACGATAGCTGTAGGCTCATCTGGCCTGGCAGGGAGCCTGGCTTTTATTCAAGATGCAGTGGGAAGTCCCCGGAAGATTTAAGAAGGGGTGTGAGTCCCAGGACCAGATTTCCTCTTTCAGACCTTATCCTCGCTCTCTCTCAGGGTGGCAGCATAGAGGAGCAGGAATGGGACAGGCGGTCCATGTCTTTCTCTGCTAAGCAAGGACAGTAACCAGAGAAGAGGTCAGGCTTGAGAGAAGAGGTAGACTGCACATTTTTGGAATAGGTAGTGTCACTAGACTGGCTTCTGGAGGGCAAGAGACAAAGCAAGCCTGGTGCCCAGGTCTTTGCTCTGAGTCACCCAGCATGGTGGGGTCATGTGATGAGCCATCCAGGAGGCTGGGAAGAAAGGTGTGTGGGTGGGTTTCTGGGTCACCTGGGTTCCAGACACCTATCTGGATACCCGTGGTCTCAAGCAGATGGCTGAGTTAGGAGCTCACAGGCAAAGTTGGGGCTGAGGGGTGCACAGCTCGCAGACCCTCTTCCAGAACTCTGTCCTCCCGGGACAGCACTTTCCAAAAGACCAGGGACCAAGAGCCTTCATCCTGGTGTCCACCAGCCTTGCAGACAGGCCTGCTTGATCTGGAACACGGAAACATGGCCATCAGGCTTTAAGACTCAGGAAACTTCCAGCAAGTTCATGAAGTCAGAATTCACTTCAGAGCCTCCCTCTCGCAGTTCCTCTGCCACCTGGAGCTCCACACTTTCAGGCCTAGACTTGGTGCTGTGGCCCTTCCGAAGGCCCCTGCAGGAGGAGGGCAAAGGGAACTGTCCTAGGCCACCATGCAGGGTCCTGACAGGAAGGCATGGCCAAGGGCCTGCCCTGCTGGAAATGGGTCCCATCGCCATGCCTGGGACAGCTGCAGCTGCTGGAGGCAGGATCACTAAGGTCACAAGGGGAACTGTGTGGGCCGAGGCAGGGGTAGGTGGCTGGCTGTGGGGACAGGAGGGGTCTTGGGGACTTGGGGGCCCAGAGGCCAGCTGGAGCAGGTGTCGCACAACCTCCGCCCCTGTACCCAGAGCCTCACTAGGGATGTTTTGGAAATATTTCCGGGTGCTTCTGCAGTATCTGTGCAGGCGCCCCATCCCCCGGGAGTGGCTGTCCGTGCAGCAAGATGCTTGTTCCCAGTCCAGCTAAATTGTTATTGACTCGTGTTCTCTGCCTTCTGCAAACACTTCACTCAGCTGTCCCCAGTGAGGCCAGGGATCCCTTCTAGGGCTAATGGGGAAGCCAGCTGCACGGGCATCTCTCCTGCTCTTTCTCATCAATCACAGAATTAAACTGACAGGAGGGTTGCGGGGCCACGCGGGAGGGGCAGGGTCCCGGCAGCAGTGGACGAGGGTTTGGGAACCTGGGGACGGGAGTGCTGGAAACCAGTGGAAGGAGGTTTGGCTGCTGGAGGGCAGTGGGGCAGTTGTGCCTCTGAACCTGGCTGGCCAGGCCAGGAGGCACAAAGCCACAGAACAGAGGTTCTAGGACTGGGATGACCTCAGGAAGCTAGCTGGACTTTGTAGAGAAGAGGAGAGAGGACAGGTCAGAGGCCACCAGCTAGTCCTTGCTGAGGGCACACACAGATCTGTCTTGCCCACTAAATAGAAAAAGCAAAATGACTTTGAATAAATGACCAGTATTTTGTTGTTGGAAGATTTGGCCTGAAAATCAAGATTCTGACCTCTTGGGATAGCGCGTCTGGCCGCCCTGGTTCCGATTTCCCACGGGGCACTTGGCCTGGGGAGGGGCTACCCATTTATAGAAAGTGTGAGCCTCCTGTTTGCCACAGTCCTCAGTCCTCCCTATAGCCGCCCTTGGACTGTCTGACTCCATTGCCTCCCTACCTGGTCCCAGAGGAGATAGTACCATCTCTTTCCCCTCAGCCTCTGCCTCCACCCAGGGCCCATGTCCAAAGGAAAAAGGCAACTGACACTGACCCATGCTGGCCAAGCTCCTGAGACCTGAAAGATCCTGAGGCCCAAGCAGAGTGGCAGGTGCTGCCCTGGCTCTCCTGGTCACCGCCTTTCCCCCCCGCAGAGTCCCCACCCTGGGAAGCTCCCCACCCTGGGAAGCTCCTCACCTCTCCAGCTGGTTCAGATGCACATGAGACCAAGCCCGAAGCCCCCAGGCTTAGCCTGTGCCTGCAGCCTAGGCTCAGGATGCACTCTGGGTAATCCAGGCTGCATAACCTGCACCTACCCTTGAGCATGGTCTCCCAGTGGTCAGATCAGTGTCCTAGACCCCATGCTTCCTAGATGTCCAGAGCGAGGTCAACAGGCCAGGTTGAATTCGGGGAACCAGAGCCCCTCACTCTTGGGTCAGTCACAGCAGTGCCCATGGTGACCCCCATTGCCCACCCTTGGGAGCAGATGTGGACAGCAATGGTGTCTGGCTCTGTCTAGCCGGTGCAGGGTACAGCCTGGAGACCTGGCCTGCACCTTTGCTGTGGAGTCCCTGCTTCCTGAGGGAGCCAGGTGGTGTCCTCCACCACAGCACAGGTGGCTGAGCACAGGCCTTGGCTTGGTGGACTTGGAGAATGCCTCCCGTGGAGCGCCTGCAGTCATGTGATGTACCCACAGCCTAGGTCACTGCCTCCTTATCTGAAAAGTGGAACGCTGGTGTCACCAACTCAGGGATCTCTTCAATAAAGTCCACAGCCTGCCACCCCAGAACCTGGAGGTGCCTGGGTCCTAGACCTGTTCTGCCCCCTTGGCCTTAATTGGGGCAACTGGGTCCTTTGCTGCACACTGAGTAGCTCCTGGGTGTCCTCAAAGGTCACCTTGGTCCTGCTTGGTTACATTTAGCATTTGCTCAGTCCCTCCTGGAGCTGCGCTGGCCTTGGGGCCTTCCATCAGTGTCCTGGAGTCCTCTGTGGGGAGCACTGCTGCTGATCCTGTCCACGTAGGAGCTGTCCAGGTAGGGCAGAGAAGATGGGACCCTGGGGACGCAGAGCCCAGCTGCCCCTCAGCCTGGCTCCCAGGCCCCAGGCAGTGCTTCAGCTCCCAGCCCTGGCCCCAGCATAAGCCTGGGACTTGGTGAGTGCTCAGTACTAAATACCTGCTGGGACCATCCAGAGCCCCACGAGGCCAGCAGAGCAGGCGCTGTCCCCTTGAACAGATGAGCACACGGTCCTGCCACAAGCAGCCCAGGGGAAGACGCAGGGAGGCACCTGGGCTCCTGCCTGGGGACAGCAGGGTGGAACCAGGGAGGAACCAGGCCGAGCATCACTATTGCAGGGGTCAGGCCAGTGCCCGTGCCTGTGCCCATTTCCCCAGGGGTGGCCCCCAAGGGCCAGGATGGCAGGCCACTGAGTCCTAGCCTGGAGCCTGGCCTTCTTCACCCTGCCACCCTCCCTACCTCACCTCTGCCCACTCTGCCCCATCCCCCTGGACTGCTGGAGCAGAGCTGGCTCTAGGCCTGCAGCAGCGGAGCCTGCCCGGGGACCACAGCTCACAGCTGGCTGAGATGTGCCCACCCTTCCCAGGGTCTCCTGTCCCCATTGCCCGGCCAGCGCTTGGTGTGGAGGGGCAGAGGCACAGTCGTGTGTGGCAGCGCCCCTCTGGACCCCCAGTTACTCATGTGGGTGCCCCTCCAGGGCCCACCTGAGGCCAGCTTGTCTGTTTGGCCATGTCTTGATGCTGATGATAACCAGAGAGGTGATACCAGGAAAGTGGGAGAATGCGGGGCTGGGGCCAGCGTCGCAGCTCCCCATCTGCCCACTTTGCTGGTGGGGCTCTTTTGGGGCTCCCTCCCCACCCTCAAGGTGGCCTCAACCGTGGCCTCTGCATCCTTCTTGGGCCCCGAGGGGAAGAAGTGGCCTCCCCTGGAACTCCAGGAATGGCGGAGTGAGTGGTGCCATCTGAGTACCCACTGTGGGCTGGGCACCTCCCTCACATACAGCCACTCTGGCCTTTGAGTTGGTCTTGCCATCCTCCTGCCTCAGCCTCCCAAGCAGCCGGGCCTCTGGTGACAGCGCTGCACTGGCTCACGTTCTCCAGCACCCCAGGTGGAAGAGTGGGCACTGTACATTTCATTGTCCTTGATAACTGTAGAAACTGAGCCCAGAGAGGTGAAGTAACTCGCCTAAGGCCACCCAGCCAGGCTCAGCAAGGCTGGATCCCAGGTTAGACTGGACCCCGAGCCCTGAGCCCCAGTCTCTCTCCTCCACTCAGGGCCCAGCTAGCCTCCCCTCCCCTGGCTGCTCAGCCACCTCTCCTCAGGGTTCCCTGCCAGCCACCTCTCTCCCCAGCTTGCCTTTCCTTAATGTTCTGCTTCTGGAACAAAACCCATGAAGTGCCCTCCTGTCCCCCTACAGGCCTGGCCCCCACCCACGCCTTGCCAGCCGGGGAAGAGAGACTTGGGCTGGTGCTCTGTCAGGGAATTAATTGAAAACTGAAACCATTAGGGGCCTCCAGACATGCAGACTGGTGGCTGGAGGTTGGGTGGGCAGGACGGCTGGGGAGGCTGCACCTCTGCCAGGCTCCCTCCCAGGGCCAGTGTCCGGATGTCCTCTCCCCCTTTACCTGACACCTTCCTGGCTCTGCAGTGTCTGATGTCAGAAGTGGGGCTCGCAGCTGCCCCTGGAAGCAGGGCTGGTGGGGTGCTGGGTGTCCTTGGGGCCCTTGGCCTGGCTCAAGTCCTGTGGGAGGACCTGGCTGAGACCTTGAGCTCAGGCCTGGTGTGGGGGGCGTGATGGTGACTCACCCAGGGCCACCCCCTAGGTCATGGAGCTGGCAGTCACCATGTGCCCTCTTGTCCCAACAGCGACAGCAGGTGGCCCTGTGTGGCATGGCAGGTCCTGCCTGTTGGCACTGGCTGCCTCCTGGAGGAGAGGACCTGGGCCCCGTGGCCTGGCCCAATGGTGGGGTGGCATGTGGCCCAGCCACCGACAGCCCTCTTCTGCACCAGCTCTGTCTGCACTCCCTTGAGCCTCGCCACTCCACCAGGGGGGCACAGAGAGGCGGAGGCTGTTCCATGAGGCCACACAGCTGGTCCATGTAGAACTTGGTGTGGGGGTGTGTGAAGGGTCTTGCAGGAAGGACACCCCTCAGCTGCTCACCCTAGACTGGCCCTAGACTGGTGGCACTGTGTCTCCTCTACCGTGGGCCTCCCTCTGACTCGACAACCACACCCTCCATGCCACTGCCCAGGGTCGGGAGCAGAGCAGGGGACTGAACGGGCAGGCGAGGTGGATGGATGACGAAGTCCAAGAGTGGAACAGGCCAGCTGAGCGCTGTTGGGGAAGGACAGGAAGAGACCAGAAGTGGGGGACATGGGGAGAAGTGGACTTTGAGTAGGGAGGTCAGGGGAGCCTCACCACCGTGGCACCTGGGTGGCTCCCCAGATGGAGGGAACAGCTAGGCAGGGCCTGAGTGGAGTGGCAGGTGGCCCAGGAGCTGAGGCAGTGTTGACAGGGTGACAGGCCTGCTCCAGGCCCTGGTGTCCAACCAGCAGATTTGACTTCCCAGGGGAGGTGGCACCCACAGAGGTTTGGAGAAGGGAGTGGAGGCCAGAGTCCATGGTGTCTGTACCAGGCCTCCAGGGAAAGGGAGCAGTGCTCAGGTCCGACCTGTTGGGAAGCTCCGGCCAGCGTCCCAAAGGGAGGATGATCCCCTGCCAGGCTCAGGCTGAGAGAGAATAAAAAGTCCTGTGGAGCTAAATGCAGTGATTGTGGCTGACCCTGGGACCCCAGGCCAGCGTGGCCCAGGAGGACAGGCCCCAGGGGACCCTCCACCCCTGTGGCCGCAGGTGTGGGCAGCAGGCCCACAGCCCGGTGTCTGGCCTTCTGTTTACTGGTGCCTATTACCTGCCCACGAATTCAATTTCCAGAGGCCATTGTGCACCTTGAGAGCTGGCCATCACGAGGGACCCTGGCCTTGAGTGGCACGGGTTGGGGGAAGCCTCAAGCCCCACAACCCAGCCCTATGCTCCTGCCCTGTGGGCAGCTCAGCAGCACCCTCAGACCAGGGGCCCACCTGCTCATCCCCCAGGGGTCTCAGGAGCCCCACTGCATGCCAGGCTGTGTGCTGAGGCTGGGGTCTCAGAGCTGCAGGGGACAAAGGCTGTCACATGGTACTGGGTGGTGGTGCTGGGCCATGAGCCAGTGGGGGGTGCAGTGGGCAGGAGCTGGGCCAGACCTCCAGGTGCCCCCCTCCACAGCCTGGACCACCTCAGGCAGTGCCCAGGGGATGTGGGGTCTCTTCCTATGGGACTGGAGCCTGGGGTACATGTGCAGGGGGCTCCCAGGATGGTGGGGGTCCCAGAGAGTAGGTGATGGAGCTCCATCAGACCAGGGCCGCTTCCATCAGTTGGGGGAAGTAAGCGGAGAGGCAGCTCAGGCAGGTCCCCCGGACCAAGTGCTGAGCTGCCACCCTGGGGACCTCAGCACCTGGAAGGCTGGAGAGGAGGAGCGGGAACCGCGTGAGTCTCTTGAGACCTGCTCTGTGCAAACGAAGTCTTTGATTGAGTGGACTGTCCACCAATGAGCGGTTGGCCCAGCAGGACTGACAAAGAGGCAGCCCAGTGCTCAGCCTCGCTGCCCTGTCTCCTGAACCCCTGCTCCCGCCACTGCAGGCAATAACGTGGGCTTCAGCGTGGCCTGAGGTCAAATCCACACTGCTCCCTTCTGGCCGACCTCAGACCCTGCCGCCTGACCCACCCTCAACTGCACAGGCAGTGAAAGATGCTGTGGGTGGAGAGGAGTCAGGCCGTGGGGCCAGGAGGGACGCGTGGGGGCCCAGGCCGCCTGCCTCCATCCCTCCTTCCCTCTTCCCTCTCTCCTCACAGAGAACTCTTCTGCACTCCTCAGAGCCCACCCCAGATGTCCCCTCCCACCAGCCACTCCCCATCGCCCCTCCACGCCTCCCTGGGGCCCTTTAGTGAGCTGTGACTGGGTGCCCACTGCTCACTGCACCATGGGAGTCTGTGGCCTCCAGCCCCAGGAATGGGTCCTGCTTGTCCCCTCGGCCCTGGCTGGCCCTTGACCTGCAGGGAGGAGGAGGAGGCTCACGAAGGGCCTCTTGTGAGGACGATGGGGAGGAGACGTGGAGGCAGGAGGGGCTCCTGGCTGTTCCCTGCCCTCACACTACCCTCTCTGCCCTGCTCTCCTTCTCTCTCCTCTCCCCTGACGTCCTCCGTCCTCCCATCCTGCCTCCCAGTCCTCTTCTCCTCCCGTGCCCTCCCCTTATCCTCTCCCCTCTTCTCACCCTCGTCATCCTACTCTCACCATCTGGGCTCCAGAGCCCCCGAAGAAGTGGTTTGTGGTGTTGAATGGGATCCTGGAGCAGCTGCAGGATAGTGACCCTGACAAAGAGGAGCAGACCCTTTAGCTGTGAGCTGGCACCAGAGGCACGTGGCTGGGGCCCTGACTGGGGTGGGGCCACCACAGGTCCAGGGTGGAGGGGAAAGAGCCCTCTGGTCATCTGTCCCCAGAAGGCCCCACTGGCTGCTGTACCCTGCCAGCCTGAGGCCACCCAGGGGCCCATCTGCTGAGAGGGGCATCAGGGTTTCAGGGTGCAGAGGTTCAGGGACTTGCCCCAGGGGCACAGTCGTCTGAAGCCAGGACCCTGCCCCTGCCCAGAGCAGGAAGTGCTGGGTGAGGCCCGTGCTCAGGATCCAGGCTGTCCAGGCAGGACCCTGCCCACCAGCTCAGGCTGGGAGGTCCTGGCCCAGGTCCCTGGCCTCCCTGAGGCTCTACCACCTCACTGCCTGGCACCTGCAGCAGCCCATGAAAGGGACAGCCACGTGCCAAGCAGGTAGGAGCCTCTGCCCTTGCCTCCCCCAGGGCTGCTGTGCGAGGATCCCACCTGCATCTGTCCAGGGGACTCTGCACCTGTCTTCGTCACATGGACCAGGAACCTGGGTCTCCTCCAGGGACACCTCAGACCAATTACTGAAGCATCAGGCCCCAAGCCCAGCTGTCACCAGTGCCAGCCATGCTCCACTTTCAAGGTGGGGACCTCTGGAAATGCCACGGACCTCACCTGAGCGCATCTCCGCAGGCAGGGTTGGGCCAGCACCAGCAGCAGGCGAGATGCCGCAGAGCTGAGAAGCCAGGCCTCGGCCTCATCTGAGCCCCAAAAGCTGTCCCGGCCCCTTGACTGCAGACCTGGGTGCTCCAAGCCACGGTTGTCCTTCCATCAGTGGGTGCTGACCTTGCTGGTTTGGTCAGTGGGCTGGGGAATAAACCTCAGGACACTTGTGTGCTGTCTGCTTCCTAACTGGGACTGTCGGGGGAGCCTGGTGGGAGCCCAGGGACCTTTGGCATTCTGTGTCAGCCCCATCATACATTTTTGTGGGGACGAGGTTCCAGTCTTTGTCCAGTGTCCGGGGGCCTTGGGTCCTGAGCAGGGCTCTCCAGTGTCCAACACTCAGCTTGCTTCCTCTGAGTCAGGCTCTGCTCACTGCCAGCTCATCCCTGGGCACAGTGGAGACAGACCCAGGAGGCTTGCTGCCCAGCACTGTTGCCCCTCACTGTGGAAGTGGGTGGGGTGGACAGCAAAACCGTTGTGGAGGGTGAGACCAGACAACTCCAGGCCCCTGTCCTGGGTCACAGCCTGAGGGCCACGAAGGACACAGGCCAGGCTTGTCTGACCGGAGACCAGGAGCAGCAGAAAGGAGGTCCTGCTCCAAAACTGCCCAGGGTGTCCCTTCCTCGACCTGAACCGGCCCTGCTGTGGGGCATGCTGCAAGCAGGGGCAGACTCATGAACAAACAGGAGTTCACTTCTCCACAGAGGCCTTGGGTGCCCGGCACCCAGCCATCAAGCCACCCCCAGGTAGACCCCGTTTCCTGCAGGCAGCCCTGTGACCTGGCTGGATCAGTGAACTGGATCCGGCTGGTCCAGCTTAGACCCTTTCGGGGCCTCCCCTGTGCACTTAAAGTCAGGTCCCCTCCCCAGCACAAGGCCTGCCCCAGTTGGCCTCAGCCCCACCGTCCCTTCCCAGGGCCTGTGCACGGTGCCCGTCCCCGTCTTTCCTGTTTCCCCCGAGACTTGGCCTGAATGGAACTCCACTGATGAGCACCTCTCCCGGCCTCAGCACCTGTCCCCTCTCTCTGTGCTCGGTTCCAAGAGTCACAGCACTTAGTGCAGGGGACAGCTGGAGTTGGAACAAGGGTCTCCATGACCCTGGGGTCTTGGCTTTGGAAACCAGTCTTTAAGAAGTTAGGGGCCACGAGGACCGTTGTGATTCTTATGATCATGCTGTGGTCATCCTGGAATGAAGTCACGTGGAGCTAGGTGACGAGGGAAGCCAGGCTGGGTGTCCACCTGCCCAGAGGAGGGGCTTCGTCATTCCTCCTGTGGGGCTGCGGCTGGAGCCCTGCTCTGTCCAGCAGGTGCTGTGAGTGGGGAGACTCGGCCACCTGGCAGGAGGTAGGCAGGCCTGGAGCACGGCCTGGGGGCCTTTGGGAGGGGCTCTGGTCCAGTTTGAGTGACAGTGGTAGCTGAGCAAGGCTGGGGCTGGACCTGCTTTGGGGCCTGCACATTCTGACCCCATAGTGCCTCCTGCAGGGCATTTATAGTCGGGAGCCTGTGGCCTCCAGAGTGTCAGGAGGGAGCCAGGAAGAGAACTTGACCAGCTGGACCAGAGAGTGTGCCTGGGAGACAGAGGCAGCACCCAGGACAGAGGGAGGTAGAACTTGGGGGCCCGGGACCTGGAGAGCTGGAACGGCACTTGAGGGACAGGACAGACTGTGTCCAGAGGCAGGGACCCCACCTGCTGACCCTCACACACACCCCCACGTGGACCTCAGGCC
This sequence comes from Sciurus carolinensis, assembly GCF_902686445.1. Taxonomy (NCBI): domain Eukaryota; kingdom Metazoa; phylum Chordata; class Mammalia; order Rodentia; family Sciuridae; genus Sciurus; species Sciurus carolinensis. The sequence goes on along the minus strand of NW_025920298.1, from coordinate 98,005 downwards.
TGTCAGTTGACTGCATATCCCAGGTCCAGTGTAGCCAGTGGCGGGCACCAGCAGGCGTGGGGGACCAGAAGAGGAGCAAAGCCACCCTGTCCTGCGTAGCATCTTGCTGAGGTACAGTTCTGCCTCTGGTGCCACCACCCTGCCCAACTCCCTCCTGTTGTCCCCCAGGGCCTCTCACTCTCAGTCTCCTTTGTTGCAGTTCCCCTGCTGTGACAGGGCCAGCCTGCTGGGGAGGCACAGAGGGAGGAGCCTGGCAAGACCTCAGGGGACAGGAGTGCAGCTGTGAAAGACAGCCACACGGGAGGCCTGGGGAAGCTACTGGGCCTGGCAGGGAGGGGCCACGCAGTGGACAGGGTCCTGGCTTCTCCACACAGGGCCTGCAGCTGCCTGCAGGAGGGAGACAGTTGGACAGGGCCTGAGGGAAGGGAGGGTTGAGGCGGTGGCAGCCCTGCTTCAGAAGACCCCCGTCCCAGTGTCCAGGTTGCTGCCTCTGCGCCGCCAGTTCTCCGTGTTTTCAGAGAGGCATAAGAATCCCAGGCTGGCCACGTCTGTTACAGAACACACAGGTCATGGGTGGACAGCAGGGTCTCATGCCTCCTGAATGCGAAGTGGGGATCATTATTATGATTATTATTAAATTATCATTCAATGAGGAGCAGATGCCCAGGATGTCAGATCTGAGCTGAGCCAGGCTGCACCCGTGTGCAGAGCACAGGGCAGGGCCAAGAGGCCCCAGGCAGAGCCTGCGTCTGCAGGAAGGGCAGGCAGGCCAGGCTCTCCTTACCCACATGCCCAGCCCCAGGTGGGCCCACCCACATTTGGTGGGAAGCAGGTGAGTCTGCCCCCAGGAGCAGGTGCCCTCCTGTTGCTACACATCCCAGCACTTAGGACTGAGTGTCACCGTGTGGCAGGGGACTGGGAGAATCATCTTTTCTGCCTAACTCAGGGACACTGAGTCGGCACTGGCGCCAATCTGCAGATGCACGTGTGGAGGAGGGGCAGGCAGGAGGTGGAGTTCCAGCAGCCTGGAGTCTTCTGCCTTCTTCCCTGGGACACAGGGACACGCAGGCTGGCTGGCACCTCAAGCAGAAGCCGGAGAGTCCTTGGCCAGCATCTCGTCAATTCTCAGGAATGGGGCAGGTGGAGAGAAGTCCGCCACCCTGCAGGTGGGAGACAGGGACTGTTGCACTGACCCTCCTCATCCTGCTCATCTTGCTCTCCATCACGGCTCTGGGCCAGGGGATCTCTGTGCTGCGCGGGGACCTGAGGTTGCCCCACCTGCTTCACGTAGCTTCCCTTGCTGGGTGGACACGGCTACCTCCTGGCCCTGGGCCCCCCATGGGTTGGGCAGGAGTGACTCTCACTCCATGTGGCTCCACAGGCAGCGGACCACTACTGGGCTCCAAGGTGACAAGAACAGGAGGGATTCCCCGGGCCCAGCCTGCAGGCTTTGGCGAACAGCACTGAGCTCAGTCTCCACAACTGATTTGATTTGTTCTGAAATAGGAAATGATTGCCAGCCAGATGGTCAAAGGAGAGGAGAGAGGGAGGGGCGCCCACTGGAATTTAAATTTAATGGAAATGTTTTAACCCTTTGGTGCACCTTGCAGGAAAGGAGCGCATCCCCTCCCGTGGGGGCGGCTTTCCATCCCCCTTGCTGGGCTCTGCCAAGAGCCTGTCCTTGTTCCCAGCAGCATTCAGGATGAAAACCTAGGGCAGCCCTTGCTTCCCAGGACAGGGTACTGGTCCCCATGCTGCCTCCCCGTGCCCGGGTGCCTCACGGCCGGCGATTCTCCCAAGCTCCGTACCGGGCAGGCCTAGCCCATAGATGCTCTGCTGACACCCAGGACCCTTGCTGCCTCCCAGTTCTGTGATGTCACCCGTCCTGTCCTCTGATTACAGGGCAGTGCCCCGTCCATGCAGGTCATGTCTTGCTTCCTGGTGGGCGCTTAGCCAGCATTTGCTGAAGAACAAGGGCCACTTCCTCCTCCCAGCAGCCATGAAGGGCAAGGCCAGGCAGTGGGATATGTGGACACGGGTAGGTGACCTGCCCACCAGAACACTGCACAGAGGGAAGGGACTGGGACCAGGGCCCGTGGGGGAGCAGGCAGGCTCCACCTGCAGGATCCCAAGAGACACAGTGCCTGCCAAGTAGGTGGCAGTGGGCAAGGACCACTGGACAGAAGTCCAGACCTGGACAGAGGAAGAGGAGCAAAGGCGCCAGCTGAAAGGTCCGCTGGGAAAGTGGAGCCGCAGCCATGCCCCAGTGCCCTGATCCAGAGATGCACTGGAGGAAGCAGGGGGCAGCACCTGAGGCCGGCTCATGGGAACCAGGGGTCAGGTTTTAAATCCTTTGGGCTGGAGGTGACCAGGGTCTATCAGATGGAGAGCCCTGGGCAGGGGCAAGTCCCCGTGCAGGAGCGTGGACCGAGGGCATGATGGGAGCTATCCCTTTGCTTTAATAACTAAGAGGCAGAGGGTTGTCTTGCCCACGAAGGCAGAGCCAGTGCACAGCTCAGGAGTTTCTGGGTCGTAATTTGGTTGTGTTTGGGCTTGGCCTTGGTTTGGTCTTGTCTTGTAGTTTTTGCAGAGCTGGGGGTGGAGCCGGGGCCTTGTGCATGCCAGCAAAGCAGTCTGCCTCTGAGCTGTGCCCCAGGCCTGCCAGCCCTCGAAGTGACCATAAATCCTTTCAAAACAAAAATAATTTAGCTCATTTTCACATTTCCCACAAGTGCAGATCCATAACTAGCTCACCCAGTTTGTGGTTCTCCCAAACTCCAAGGAATGCCCGTGAATCAATATGAGAAAAATATTAAGAGTATAAATATAATGAAGCACAAGGAACAAAGGAACATGACTGAAATCACAGGGCAGCAGACCATGGGTAAGACAAGCTGCTGTTTTTATAAATAAAGTTTATTGGCACACAACCATGTCCATTGGTTACTCATTGTCTGAGGGAGGTTGCCGCATGTGGTAGAATTGAGGGGTCCATCAGACCCACCTGTCCCTTTGCATCCAGCGATGACCCTGGTCCAAACCAAGGCTCACCTGTCTTACAGATTGGAAAGCCAGTCCCAGCGAGGTCAAGTGGCTTCCCTGAGGTCACCGTGGCAGAACTCCCCTGCCCACCCTTGTGCCTCCTTGCTGCCTGGCTTGTCCTGGGACCTTTATCCTACTCACCCACACCAGCTGGGTCACATCCCACTTTCCACAGCACGAACTTGACCTGCTTCACGACCTCTCTGTGCCTCAGTGTCCTCCCTCTGATGCACAGGGGAAGTGCCTGCCATGTGTGAGCTCTACACAGCCTTGTTCCCGGCACCAAGGTTGTGCTCCATGGCCTGGCAGGCCCTTCTCATCCTTGACCCCTCAGAGGCTGGAGCAGTCCAGCATGAGTGCCAGGCCAAGGTCTTCTAGATCCGCCACAGGACAGAAGAGATGCAGCCTTGTTACACCATCGCCAGAAGCCAGGCCTCATTCCTCCCATCCCTTAATGAGACCCACTTCCCCTAATTACAGCTCTCATGAAAATGACCCACTGGGGCCACAGTGTCCTGTCCCTGGGCACAAGCCAACAGCAGATATCTTCTTGCACAGATTTCCGGATGGCAGCTGCTCCTGCCTTCCCTGGGGACTGTCAGAAACCCTCCCTTCTCCTGGCCTTAGGATTCCAGGTGATGCTGGCATGGGCACACAAAGCCCCCTTGGGCTCAGTCCCTCAGCTAAGTCTTGGCAGGGTCACAGGGTGGGGCAGACACTCCCCTACAGGTAAGGAAACAGGCTCCAGGAAATGAGTCGGCCACCGTGGCCATTGTCCCAGGAAAGTGCAGGCAGGAAGTGGATCTCCAAAGAACAGCAACTTGCTCTAAGCTGGGGTGATGGCTGAGTGGTGGCCTTCAGGGAGACAGCAGTAGGTTAGGGTGCGTTTGGCTGTGGTGCCAGACACAAACATCAGCAGGTGCATGTAAGGCAGGGGGGGTCTCCCCCAAGGGACTGGCAGGTGGTGAGTGTCCCAGTCTGACAGGGACTGTCATGGGACACCAAAGTTAATCCCTTTACACAACCCAGAGGACTGCCCAGGGCTGCCTCCCAGCCAGCGTGAGGGGAAGGGATATGAACTCATGCCCTTCAGGGACACAGCATGGACTTCCTCCCATGGCTCCACCCACAGCCCTTTGGCCAGGACATGGACACATGGCTGAGCCTAGCTGCAAGGGATGCTGGGAAATGGAGTAATCACCCTGGAGGCGGTAGGTCCTGTGAGGTTCGGGACAGCTCTGACTGCTGCCTGGGGCATTTTCAAGGTGAACCTGACCTCGAAGCCCACCTCGTGAGCTGGCTTTAGAATTCAGCCACGTAAACATGTTGGGTCCAAAAGTCGAATGCAGTCAACCATTCTTAACCCTCTGAGCCCCTGAGCAGGAGTGTCCAGGAGAAAACCCAAGGAGTGCGTGGAGCAAACAACAGAAGTGCTTCTCTCACAGTTGAGAGGCCAGAAGTCTGAATTCAGAGTGTCAGCAGGCCAAGGGACCCTCCCTGGCTCTTCAGCTCATGGTGGCTTCAGATGTCCCCTTGCACCAGAAGCACAGGCCGGAAATCCCTCCTCCCTGGATTCTGCTCTCTGGGTTCCCGTGAATCTGCACCTGCCTCCTCACGGGGATGAGACCGAACCTCCCAGGGTCACTACCAGACCCCGGGGATGTGTTCTGAGGTCCAGGGGAGGCAACTGAACCCCTCGTCCCTCAGACTTGCTGATCACTGTCCAACACCAGGCTGGTGAGGCTTGGCTAAAGGTCCAGCCCCACGGACTTCTCCCCAGAGCAGCCGTGACACTGTGGTCCAGGCAGGGACAGGACTGTGCACCAGGAAGGAGGGGCAAGGAAACTGAAGGAGAATGTTCTGGCTGAAGGGGAGACGCAGTCCCTGCAGTGGGCACAGCCAAGAGCCAGTGGGAGCCTGTGCCAGCCGGTAGCTGTGGCCACCGCAGCCCCTTTTCTGTCACCTACCCCTACTGGGCCTTCGGGGGAGGAGAGTGGCCAGGCAGGGGCCACACCCAGGGCACTGTGAGGTCCCCCTCTGAGGACCCATGCCATGGGCCAGGCCACACAGTCCCAGTGTCCTCACCCTCCCCAGGTGGGGACATGGGCATGCGGCTGCCTGGGGTTTCAGATGAATCCACTCCTGCATGTCAATCAGCGAGGGAACCCAGGTTGACTAATAAGCAAAGTTTTCACCCCAAACTGGGTCTGGGAAAGGAGAGTGGCAAGGGCAGACAGTGGCCAGGTGTGGGCATGACGTGACCAGAAGAGGAAGACCTGAGAGCTGGAGGCCCCAGGGGACCCATGCACACCAGCCTTGGGATCAGGGTCCCCACAGGCAGCAGGCTGGAGCCCTGACCACAGCAACACAGCCAAAGGGAAAAGTTCAAATTTCGTTTCTGCCTCTGAGTGGGACAGAGGGCACGGGGCTTCCTGGGGGTGGAAAGAAGCAGTTGCTGTCTGGCCAGAGGCGGAGGGTGTGACCTTTTGGGACGCTTGGTGTCCAGCTGGTATGGACCATGGGGGAGCCCTGCAGGTCCTCCCATTCCAGCTGAGAATGGGGTTCTCCTGTCTCCAATCTCCTCCTGACCACAGCTGTGCAGCCCAGGACAGGTGGGCTGCTGCCCCAGGAGGGCCAGGACCCTGGGCACCCTTGTCTTCCTGACACCAGGATACTGGAGGCCTGAGCGCTGCTGTCCGACAGCCTGACCCCGGTGCTACTGCTGACCAGCCCTGTGACTCGGGAGAGTCTGGCTGTCCCCTGCCTCAGTTTCCTCTTACCTAAAATGGGGAGGATGACACAGCCATCTTGTGGGACTCAGTGGGGGGCTGTGTGGCCCAGGCCAGATGCTGTGTCTCTCTGAACTGGGTTCCCATGGGCAGGGTGGACTCAGCAGGCCAGAATGAGGTGTATGAAGCCCCCAACATGCTGGGCCCTGGGCGAGCTCACTGCCCTCACCTCCCCCAACCCAATCTCACCTGCCCTTCTCTGCTGAGCAGGTGACAACATTGCCCACCAGGGGTTAACCACAGTCACGCTCCACACCCTTCCAGTCGGACTCCTCTGTTCCCATACTCACTTCCAATGAGGCAGCAGAAACCCAGAGCAGTTAGGATACTTGTCCAGGGCCACACTGCTTGTCCAGATAAGGACGGAGCCAGGCTGGGGGAAGCACTGTCCACCCTCACTCTGTAGCCCTCTGCCAGCAGTATCAGCCTCTGCCTCCTTGCAAAAGCACCAGGGAGGCTCTGCAGCCCTCAGTCACTTCAGTATGTTTTGGTGCTGGGATTGAACCCAGGGCCTTGCTCATGCCCTACCATTGAGCCGCACCCCCACCTGATTCTCAGGGCAATCCTGCTGTCCACTCTGCTCCAGCTACTGGGGCCACCTGGCTGTCCCTCCCACACTGAGTTGGTAGTAGCCTCAGGAGTGACCTTGTTGGCCCCTCTGCTGAGGATCTCTGTCCCTTGGCTTCTCCCATCCTCACCGGAGGCAGGGTCAGCAGGTGCCACCCTTGTAGCATGGGCACAGCTATGTCCCCGCTGTCCTGGCTCCCCGGCCCCCATCTTCCTAGCATGCACCGGAGACCTCCAACGTGCTTTGTGCTTCTTTGTTTATTGTCCATTCCTCCCTCCCCAGCTGGAATGCTCCATGGGGGTCGGTATGCTGGCCAAGGTGCAGACTCAGAGTGGACAGAGCCCGCGCTCCTGCCCTGGGCTCCCGGAGCCACTTGAGAGGAACCTTCTCACCCCACTTCACAGAGGAGAAAGGAAGCCCTTGGGCCCCATGCCCCAAGTGTCCGTGACAGTGGCCCCCAGGGTTGCCAGCATGACAGGACCATCCTCCAGGAAGGAGGGATGGCTGGAGCTTGGCAGGATGAGAGGGTAAAAGTCCAGGCAGAAGCCGGGCACTTGGCTGGGTCACTGGGCGAGCTTTGTTAGAATGCGTCCGAGAGCGCCTGCCTTCTCTCTGATGGCTGAGTGATTGACACTCACAAATTACCCAGCCAAAAGTGTCGAGAAGTCTTTGACCCCTGAGTAACATTGTAGGCAAGCCTGAGATTTGCCAGAATTTTGTCATCTAATTACTACAAATCCCCCGAAAATCCACTGGCTGGTGAATTCTTAATGCAGGGCAATTTCAGTGTGATACATGGCCCAAGTGGTTCCTGTGTTCCTCACCTCTCTCCCTCTCTCCCTCTCTCTCTCCCTCTCTCCCTCTCTCCCTCTCTCCATCCCTTTGCACTTTTCTCTCTTTCTCTCTTTTGTAATCTCACAAACTTTGGATTGAACCGGAACAGAGCCAGGCAGAGTCGTGGCCAAGTCACTGCCATCTGTCTGACTCTTGCTGGTTTGTGTTCTTCATGTCCCTACCCCAACCTGCACAATGTCCCCAACCAGCATCACAAGCAAGGCAGCCACCTCCTGCAGGACCCACCTGGTGGGGGGAATCCCTGTCACTGGGCAGGTGGGCTGGTGACTATCTGCAAGGCCAGAGACACCACCAGTCTCTTGGGAGCAGCGAATGCCTGAGTCCTTGGCACCCCAGGCCCTCGGAGGAGGGTGCCCCAGCCTCTGGTGCCCAGAGCTAAGATGACCCCGTGACCTGCCCCCTCTGACCCCAAGGAGGATGCTGGGTTTCCCCAGCCACATGCCATGTGGACCTGGCAGCAGAATCACCTTGACCTTCAACCCAAAGCAAGGCAGACGTCACAGGGTCTGCAATTCCCTATAGGCACAGAATGATCTCCAAGCCCCAAGTGGGAAGGGACCCAGGAAACGGAAACGTGGGTCCCCCTCTCCTCACAGTCACCCAGGTTGCATGGGGTGAGACATTTCCCAGTCTTCATTTTTCACCTATTGTGTGTAACTGAATTCTTATTTCTAAATACAAAATATATAAATATATACAGACATACGACCTTTTAAACTGTGTGCCTGGAACCACTCTCCAGAGGGCCTTTCCTCCTGGACTGGAGGGACCACCGTGTTCCCACCGATGACCTGGGAGAGGGAAGGCCCTGCCGCCCCCCCTGCCCTCCATGCAGGGAACGGGGTCAGCCTTTCAGCCCATCTCGGCTTACATGTGTCTTGGCTGATGAAATATTCTGCTCGGCCCTTCTCCCCCTGGGACCCGCCATCTTTTGGGAAATGAGTTTGTATGACAGTGATCGCCACGGAGTGCAGGCGGTGGCTGTGCTGTTTCCTTGCTCCCTTTATTCCCATTCCCTCTTTGGTTTTGATTCCAGCATGGCTCCAGAGCAAGGGTTCAGGCTTCCCTGGGATCTGGCCAAGGCCTGGTGGTCCCCAGAGGCCTTTGAGAGGGAGGATCCTACCCGGGTCCTGGCCCATGTTCCCTGACAACACCCCTGGGGCCACCAGACCTGCACAGAGGCCTGTTCTGCCCTTCTGCAGAAAAGGCCATGTCTGCACCCAGAGACCCCCCAGGGTTGGGGGTATGTGCATCCTCTGTCCTGGATGCTCAGAGGTGAGGCTGGACAGAACCTGGAGGAGGGCCGGCTTCCAAGGAGCAAGCCTGAGACCAGTGCAGTGGCCAGTGTGTGTGATCCCAGTGGCTGGCTCAGGAGGTTGACACAGGAGGATTGAAAGTTTAAAACCAGGCTCAACCATTCAGTGAGGCCCTGTGCAACTCAGCGAGTCCCTGTCTCTAAATAAAATATAAAGCGGACTGGGGGTGTGGCTCCAGGGTTAAGCACCCTGGGTCAATCCTGGTACCCAAAACAAGGAGCGAGCCTGGCTTCTGGGCTCTTGCAGCAGCAGAAAGAGAAGGTTGGGCCTTGTGCATGGAGAGGAGACTGGCTCTGCTATGTGGAGTGGACGGAAGTGTGGGGACTCTGTCCGGAGGAACTGGGGGATCACACACAGCTCCCTGCTTCCTCCCCTCCACTCCTGCTTCCTGTGTCACTGAAATGCTCCGAGTCCAGAATACAGTAGAGGCAAAAATGGAGCAGAGGCAGGTGGGCAGGGGCCGGGCAAAGGGTGGTCCTCCAGCCCCTCTGTCACCCCCTCCCAGAGCAGCAGTCCCTCCACTGGGCCCCCAGCAGGCAGCAGCCACGCGTCCACCCCACGTCCCTGGGACTGGGCACAGGAGGTCCAGAGTCACACTTGGAAGAACTTCACATAGGGTGCAGGGTGGTAAGACCACAGCCCAACCAGGGAACTCCTCGTGAGAGGCACAGAAGTTTCCGGAAGAGCAGAGGAGGCGAGGTCCAGACAAGAACATAGCAGTGTTTGGCAAGCTCCGTGGTGAGCTGTGTGCGGGCTGCAAGCATGGAAGGCTTCAGGGAAACAACCCAGGTGAGGGGCCACCCTCTGCCCAGGCCCAGCCTGCACGGCCGGGTCCCTCTGTGCAGGCCCGAGTCCACACAATCTTGCAGCAGCACCGCACCATGGGACAGCATCTGCCAGCGCCCTGGGGCCAGGGCACACCCTTCCTCACTCGAGGTCACTCATTCCGATGTGGATGGAGAGTCTGGCACCCATGACCAGGACATGCTGCCCTGACCCCATGGGGTCTCATGGGGAATGGACTCCATACAGCAGGCAGGGAACAGGGCCAGCGGGAGGGCCGAGCCTGAGCAGGTGGTCCCCCCCAGGGGTGTGATAGGAGGCCAAGACTTGAGGACTAGGAAGGTCCCACCCACAGCTGTGGTGGACGGAGTGGGGACAAAGCATTCCAAGGTTCAGAGCAGGTTCTGTGGCCCTCGAGTTGGCCGGGGTTCTCAGAACTCCCAGCTCGCTGTCATGAGAGGTCTGCAGAGGCATTAGCTGCACAGAGGCAACGAGGAAGGGCTCGCTGTCCCTCCAAACAGGAAATGAAACCAGGCCACAGCATCATGTGGGTGCGGTGGACAGGGTGAGATAGCTGGTTGCTTCCATTACCCCAGCTGGGTTACCTTCCATTTGCTTTCCCAGCCCCCTGCACCTGCCCCCAGCCTAAGCAGAAATCTGCGAGGAGTCTTCCAGGAAAGTGTTTGTTCTTTTAATCAAAAAAGAGAAGGAAGCTGCAGGCCTTCTCCACTTCCCCTTTCTTTTGCCATTAGCTTGGATGTGATGTCAGGAGCTTCAGTAGCCATTTTTCTACCTTGAAGGAAAGTGCAAGAGAATCATAAAGACATAGGAGTTGCTGAATCCACAGCAGCCACCTCCCTCCAGATTCTTCATTATATAAGAACCATGATCCCATTTGTTTAAGACATGTCAGCTTTTCTGTTACTTGCTCTCAAAAGCATTTCTTGAACTGCTACATGGAATAAGGTTTGGGGGCTGAGAACAACTGAATATCAATATGGGTGACTCTGAATTCAAAACAGAAGCCTTAAGATTCCAAGATGAAAGTGGTCCTTTGATGGTCAATTGAACCTACATGGACATATAAGCCATGAATGGCCTGAGATCCCATCTGTCCTAGAATTAAGGCCTGAAATGCATGCTGGGCAAAGCATTCCAGGGCCATGACTTGGGACTCTGGCTCCAAGAGTCCGGTGTCCAGGCAGCCCCCATCCTGCCTGTTGATCTAATGCCACTGGGCTCGTGGGAAGCCTGATGCCCACGCAGGGGCCACCCCAAACCCATCCACCACTGTGGCAATGTCAAGGCTGAACCCAGCTCTCTGCCTGCACCCGAGCCAGGAGGACCTGCCATCAGTGAACATTTGCTGGGTGGACAGTGGTGTGCAATCCCGCTGCTGATGGATGGCAAGGCAGCGGTCTCAGGAAGCAGCTAGAACCTCCTGGCTGCCGACTCCTCTGCTGCTGCTGAGCCAGGTCATTCTGCCCCTGGAAGATTCCAGATGTGGTGTGAGTGCTCAAGATCAAACCTGAGTCAGCAATAGAAGCTGTGAGAGGCATGGAGACCCCAGGTGTGGACTCAGCTGGCTTCCTGGCCTGGCCTGGAGCAGCCTGAGCCCCAGCCCTGAGGGATCCACCTCCCCTCCTAAGGCAAAGGGAGAGCTGGCGTCCACATGTTCACCCCTGAAAACTGGATTCAGGGTGTAAGGGAAAGAGAGAAGCAAGGGAAGTATCTCTTGAGTAGGAACTCGGGCACGAAGAATACCCAGCAGGATGTTCCCCGCATCACTGCCAGAAGCTTCAAGGCTGGGAACAACCCCACCATCCACGAAGACTGGAGAAACAGATGTAGCATTTGCCAGACTCCTGACACTGCTCGGCCATGGAGGGAAGCCCCTGCCAACCACAAGGCAGGGACAGACACGCCGTGGGCACCCACAGAGATAAAGAGCCAGGACTAAAATCACTGAGTGTCCCTCCCAGGGGAGTCTGAGGGGAGAGGTGGTCAGCTGGGGGTGGAGCGCTCCCTGGTGGTGAGTGACTGGCTCTAAGGTGCTCCTGGGTAGGAATTCATCCCAATGTGCACCTTAGCCAAGTGCTACCTCCGCCTAAAACCGGAAGGACATGACGCATGCTTGGGGGTGAATCCACTTTTTGAAACCTATCATCATTCCTCCTGAGCCTGGCTGCTCCTGAGGTCCCCTGGGAAGTGCTTAAAACAGCCCTGGCTGGACCCCACCCCCAAGAGGCTCTGGAAGCCCCACCTGGGACGTGGACCTCCTGAGGACCACCAGGGCTGGGGCTGCTGTTCCAGTGAGCAAGCCACGGCTCTCTGTGGGCCACAGCCGAGGCCTGGCCTCGACCTCCCCCAACACCAGGCCTTCACTCTTTGTTCAGGGAGACAAGACTCCAGAATTGGTTCAGTGTTGGAATCGTTTCTAGCTCTAAGAAATGTCAATAAAAAAGTTGGCGTAGACCTCGTTCAGGGAAGAAAAGACTTTCTGGAGAAGCTGGACCTCGAGCTTAAGACAGTGGAGAGGGGAAGGATAAGCAATCTGGCAAGGAAGGGCATGAACGGATGCCATCAGATGCAATCAGCTCAGGGGTGCAAAGGGTGCTAGCAATCTCTCAGGGCCTAGCCCGGTTCAGCCAGGACCCCCTCCTGGACTGTCCACTGCCTCCTCCCCACCTCACACAACCTCTTTATGTCACTCAGCTGACCAGTTGCCCCTCTGCATGTCTGCCTCTCTTTTGGTCTTACTGGCTTCTCCATTTTTTCTCTGTAATCAGCCCCACTAACGGGCACCCCTGAAGCCAAAGGTCCACCCACTCACAGGATTTTTTTTTTTTTTCCACTCACAGGATTTGCTGGGGCCTGCGAGTGGCTGGGAGCTTCCTGGGGGGATGGCGGGAGAGGGTGCCCCCTGGCGGCCACACTCAGCCTCGCCCCTGGGACGCAGCAATTCGCTGACCCAGCCTTGCACACCCTCCTCAGCCATGGCTGGCCTTGCAGGCAGTTACAGGTGCACAGCTTTAGCAGGCAGTTCCCCGGGTTCCCTGCATCTTGATTACTTTAGAGAACCCTTGGCCAGCCCGTCCCTGTCCTAGTGACCAGTCCCACGCAAGACTCCCTGAGAGGAGTTCCACAAAGCAACTTTTTTTCATATTTTTCCATGTCCCCTGCTAATCTTATGACCCTGAGGGGTGGACATGCCTCAGCTACTGCCGAGCAGCTGACCCATCCCTTTTCCCTGCCCAGTGGCCGTGCTGACCTCGTCCCACAAGCAAACCTGCCACGCTCTGGGTGGAGCTGGATACTCCCAGCCCCCACAATCCCACCAAGGAGTCACAGCCCAGCCAGTCACTGACTCTCAGGACCCTTGAGGGTCTTAAAATACTGAGGGCCTCACAGGATTTTCACCTATGTGGGTCATACCTGCCAGTACGTGCTGTTTTAGAAATTAAAACAGACATTGGAGAATATTACATTTATCTTAAAGCAACAATTAAAAACTCATAACATAGTTACATGTTTTATGTAAACTAATAACATTTTTCCTAAAATAAAAAAATCAAAATCCAATGAGAAGGATGGTGTTACTTAACATTTCTGCTGCGTCACCATAATATCTGGCTTAGTAGAAAACACCCGGTTCTCAGATGCACTTCCGCACGCCGTTGGATGCAGTCTGTTGCTCTGGTTGAGGGAAATCTGGAAATGCAATAATCATAGGACGGGGCAGGGGAGGACCCTGCAGATTCCCAAAATGGTCTGAGGACCCCTGGGGTCTGGGGTTCTGGGTCTCTGAGAGAAGCAGAGAACAGGGGCCTCACCTGTCCTGGATAACGACTGCTCTGGTTGGCAGGAAAGCCAGCGTCCACCTGGGAAGAGAGCCATCCTCAGACACAGGGGTGTGCATGGACGTCACCCCTGGGCTCACCAACCCTGCAAAGCTCGCCTGTCCCAGACATCCAGGACTGCATCCAGCAAGAGCTGATCCCATGGATGCAAAGTCACACCAGAGCTAATTAATAAGGAGAGCAGCAGCCATGATTTGGGGGCAGACTTGGGGGAGGCTTTATGCTGAGGGAGACTCTGCAGTCTGCTTCATGCCCGTTATCTAGGACCCTCCTCAAGGAGTCCACCACACTGTCATCATCTCCATTTTAGATACAGAGAAACTGGGACCCAGAGAGGCAGAGTCACTGTTTACTAATTCATACAATTTTCCCTACAACCTGTTATACATTGACTGTGGTGCATTTTACAGAAGAGAAAATCCCAGTGACTCCGGAGGCTGAGGCAGGAGGATCTGGAGTTCAAGGCCAGCCTCAGCCACTTAGCGAGGCCCTAAGCAACTTAGCAAGACCCTGTCTCAAAATTTAGGGAGAGAGAGGTTAACGAACATGCCTAAGGCCACACCATACATGCAGTACTGGGTGAGGATCAAAAAGCTGTCTGTGCACACTTTTTAAATCATGGTATCTGCATGGAAAAGTCTGGAAAAATGGATACCAAACCCCATTAGCAGTGGTTACTTGCCAAGTTGAGAACATAACTGGATCTGGCCTTGGTGACCCATTTCTTGTAAGGTTTGAAATTTTAAATCAGAAAAGAAAAGAGATTAAAAAAAAAAAAAATCTTTGCTTGCCAACCTGTGGAACAGGTCCTTGGCATGTATGTGTGAAGCGGGAGGGGAAAGAAACTTCCAGAAAGCCAGAGGCAGGGTCGGGGGGCAAGCGCTCCCTGGGCACAGCAGGCTGGAGAGCCAGGTGGTGCTGGGGTGGCAGGTAACTGCCTCTGTCCTGGGATCCTCCAGGTGAGCACTGACAGGTGGGGGCCTTTGGGGCACCCCCCAAAATGCCCTGCAGGTGCCTCCAGCCCTGGAGCCGCTGGGGTCCCAGCTCAGCCCTCCTGGCACTACCCAGCGAGTGTGAACACCCTGCCCTGGCCCCCTGAGTTCACAGGACGGGAGTCTCATTTTCACCCAGAAACAGCCTGTCTATCAGTGGCTGGGTGTCTCCTTCTATTTTTTTTCCTGAATGATAATTCTCCCCCAACTTTTTTTTTTGGTAGCTAAAAATCACCCAGGCTTGTCCGAATGAGAAGGCAGAAAATTATGCGGTGAAAGGGAAGGGAAGACAATTTCCCCGAATTGCGACATTCTCACTTCTCATCCATCAGCAGGAAAAGTTGAGAGGCGACGTGAGGTGGGGGTTGGGGGAGAGCGGGCCCAGATCCATCACTGTCCCCTGCCTCCCTGGGGGGCTGAGGGGGCAGAGGAGGCCTGGGCCTTGCGGCAGGGGACTCGTCCACTCCCCACTCAGGGGTCTCAGATTCCCCACCCAGAGTTCCTTCCTCCTGGGCTGCCTACACCCCCCAACACCCTGGCCCAGGAAAGAACAGACGGGAACAGGCTGCAGAGTTGGGCCAGGGCAGTGGGAGCAGGAGCAGCCTTGGCAGTTGCCAAGGCAGAAGAGGCCTATGGACCAGAGACCAGAGCAAGCCTGGGTCCAGACCCCTGTGCCATGCCCAGTGGGGCAGGGGCAGCTCACAGCCCCATCCAGGGCTCTTCCCCATCTGCACAAAGCAGGTGCTGTCACCTCATTAGGCTGCTGTGAAGATTAGAGGTTCCTCGGGTGACCTGCCCAGGAGGGGACCCCAGGTGCTCCATGCTTTTTCCACTCAGGGCTCCATGTCAACACTTTGGGTTTTGCAGCCAGGTGGTCTTCGAGGCAGCCCCCCATTGCGGCAGAGTTGAGTAAACCAATGGTGTTGCCTGTGCCCACAACACTGATATACAAAGATGAGCGGTGGGTGGGATTTAGCCACAGTGTGTGGACCCCTGGTCTAACAGAGCCACAGCATGAGCAAGTTACCCAGATCCACACTCCGGGAGGCCAGCCTCACCCCTCTGGGTGCTTCAGCATTGGACCTGGGGACAGGGAAGTTCTAGAAGCTGACCAGGTTCCCACTGGAACTGGTTCTTCATGACCCGTCCTTTCAAGCACACATCTGCAGGACCCACCTCCTGGCTGGGCTCTATGAACTCCCCAGAACTCTGTTCCTTGATGTTATTCCTAGCAGGGCTGCTTTTAGTGTTGTCCCAGCTAGCCAGTTTGGAGTTGACCTTCAAGAGTTGGCTCAAACACTGAGTTGAGATTTTCAAAGAACTACCCAAGAACTACCTAAAGCAAAATGGCAAATATATATAGCACACGTTCCATGAGTCCCATTCCAGTACTGAGGCAGACATTACTAATCAATCAAGACAATCTTCCCTGTTCAAGGCAGCCATTAAATCAAACTGAGTTGCTTTGGGGATAAAAGCTAATTGCCATTCAGGCTGAATAAGAAGAGGGAGAATTGCCACTTCAATGCTAGTTTCATTCTGGACCTCATAAGTCCTGAGGTCTGAGATAAAAGTGTTTGTAAAATCCTGTCGCAGTGCCAGGAATTTGCTAAGAGCTCCATACATGGGTGCTCTTGTGGTTACTGGCTCCAACTTGGGCTTTTAATGGCCTCTTTTGGAAGATTTGAGCTCAGACATAACAGGTTGGGTCTTGAAAATCCAGAGAGCAGCTTTGGAGGTAGAGGTGGTTACTAGGATCTTCAAAATTCAGTTCCCCTATTTGTCCAAGGAAGAGCGGGAAGTACAGTGGGCATCTTCTCAGGGCGGGATGTGAAATGCAGTCTTCTCAAGTTGTGTGTGTTCATTCGCCCATTGATTCATGCATTCAGCAAGTGTTTAGTGAGCACCTACCACGTGCCCAGTCAGAGGGCTGGGAAGACCCAGAGCAGGTGACTGTTGAGGTCTTCTAAGGGAATAAAGGCAGGGGGAAAAATGTGCCTAAGCAGGGAGGGGGCGAGTGGGAAGAGAGAGCCAGGGGCAGGTGGATTTCACAGGCAGGCCAGGGAAGCTGTATCAGTCAGCGATGCTCTCCTGGTGCCCACAGGGGCTGGCTAAGAAGCTTCAGGCTCAGGTGGACTTTGACTGCTGCCCTTCCGGGCACCACAATCCAGAGCCAAAGCCTCCAGGTACCCCATTCCCTTCTCCCACCCTCACTGCAGGCCAAGGGCAGAGATTCCGGACCAGTTCCGCTGGAGTCAGATTCTGTATCAGCCATGGGCTGTGTGACTTCAGGCTTGTGACTTAACCCCACTGAGCCTCCATTTCTATGGTTATTCATACACCCACCACAGGGATAACTGCCTGTCCCCATCCCCATCCCTGAAGGCCTTGGAAACAAGGCTGGGTCTTAGACATGGACCACGCTGGGGACCCCAGGTGGCTTCTGAGGACTCTCACACCACAACATTGGCCCAGATCTCAGCTGCTCCCAGGGGTCTTCCTTCCTCATGGACAGGTGTGTGTTCTGCTTCCTGAGCTATACTATGAGTGAGGGACACTGGGGCAGGGTGGTTCCTCCTGGCTCCAAAGTGAGGGTTTGGGGGGGACCGAGAAGCCCCTTTTCCCTGGAAGACTTTCCTTTACCAGTGCCCGCCTGATGTCTCCCCGGAAGGGAGAGGTCTTGGTGGTCCCCAGCCCTGAAGGAGGTGGAACAGCTTCTGAGGAGCAGGGACTGCTGGGGAGGTGTGTAACCTAGGGTCCTGGTCTTCCCCAGCAGGTACCAGCACTTCCTGTTCACCCATGCTGACCTCAGCTCCTGACGTCCCCCCAAAAGGTGAGGAAATGGAGACACAGAGGTGCCCAGAGGTTGGCAGACCATGTGCTGGGAGCTGGCCACAAACCCGAGTCCAGCGTCGCAATGTCCCCTTCTCTGGCTTCCGTCCTCCTGGCCAGGGAGCCTCTTGGAACCTTGGTGTTCTCATCTGCCAGATGGGAAGGACCTGTTGTGGCTGTCTGTGTGGGAACGGGAGGAGGGCGAAGCTGTGTGTGACGGCAGGGAACGGGGCATGGCAGAGCAGCCACCGCAGTCTCAGGAGGTCACCCAGAAATGGCAGCCCCAGAGCACTCCACAAAATCCAAGTGGTAGTGAAGTCAGACCTCTGAGCGAGCAGGAGTAATTAGCGCCCTCCCCACAGAGTGCAAAACCCACATGTCAGGCAAGGCTGGGTCATCAATGCCCTCCTCCACTGGCCGGTGGTCCCCACCTCGCTGCTGACCTTCTCCAGGATGGTGAAGTTGGAGGAGCCCCCTGGGCTTGGGGACTGGACTTGGGGATAGGAGAAGGGTTGAGCTCCGCACAGCTGGGGGACCAGCCTCCCCTGAGCCTCCTCCTCCTCTTTTCAGTGGGTTGAGTTGGCCCTGCCAGGAGGGTCAGCAGCAGCCTGTCTCTAGAATGTCAGGCTCATGGGCAAGTTATGACCTATGGGAAGTAGGCGTGTGGGGCTGCTGGTGCCCACCCAGCTCCTGTACCCCTGTGCCACCCCAGAGTGTGCCGTGCTGAGACTCTGGTTTCCCACTGTCTCCAGAGGGCACAGTTGTGCTAATGGGCACTGCCGAGGGCAGGTCTGCAGCCTCCCAGCGCCTGGTAGATCCAGGGCTCCAAAAGGCCGACCCTTCCCCTGCCTGTCCATCCTGCCTCCTCCCAGCTCATGGTCCCTCCTGCACACAGGGTCGCTGTTAATGACATGGGGCGATCTCTGTTTTCGGGCTCTGCTGGCAAGGTGGAGATGGCAGGTGCTCAGTCAAGGCTGTTGGACCCGCACTCTGTGAGGCCAAGAGGCAGGGCCATGGGCAGGTGAGTTCGCGTCGCTTACTGCAGAGGACTGGCCCTGCCCCAAATGGGGAGCCCTCTAGGAATCAGCGGAGAACCCGCTCTGTGAATGAGGTGCACCCTGATAGCCAGAGGGAGGCCGTGGTTATGGACTGAATCGAGTCAGGTGGACACGGACCTGAGTCCAGATGCTGGCTCTGCCACCTACCTGTGGCACTGAGTGTGGCCCCTCTCCTCAGACCTCCCCCTCGATTCCAACACCCTGCGGGTCACTGGAAGGCTTGAGGTGATGTTCATGGACTTGGCCCCAAGGAGGCGCCTATGATGGTTCCTGTATGATTTTTCCCTTCCTTGGTCCCCAGGGTGGCAGCGTTGGGAAGTGAGACATTAAGAGGTGGGGCCTGGCAGGTGGAAGTGAGTCCCACTTGGGACTGCACTGTTTGCCACAGTCCTCTCTTGCACATGTGCCCACCCTGTGATGGTAACCACCAAGAAGGCCTCACCAGATGCCCAGCGGATGCCTGGACCTTATCCTGGAAACTTGATAAACATTTTCTTTTTATGAAGTACCCAGCCTCAGGTGTTCTGTTATAGCCACACAGAACATATACCTATTGGGCCTGATGATTTTGATTCTCACATCGGATGAATACATTTCCTCTGCCTGCAAAGAGGGGGACAGAGCTGTGTGTGAGGGATCCTTTTATCTGTACTTTAGATTAAGATGTGTAAAGTTTATCCAAGTCTATGAATGGGGCCAAGCAGCTGAAAGGAAAATCACAAGTAACAGGTATTAAGACCTCCCTCTGGCCACATCTGCCTCCATCGACAACTGTGAGCCTAAAGGAAATCTGTGCTTTCAGTCTCTGCTTCAAGTTCTGTGTCTGCAAAATGGGTGTGAAGAGGCATTAAACTCACATGGCGCCAATTATGCACCTGTGCACGGGGCCTTGGCCACTGATTCCCATGGCCCTTGAGCTATAAGGTCGGTGTTAGAAGGATTTCTAGTCCAGGTGAGGCAGGGGCAGAAGCCATGGAGGAGGAGGATTGGCAACTTTCTGGAGTGGGACTGTCTTGAAACCCAGCTTACCCCAGGGTGCAGGAAAGACACAGGTTTGGACCAGGAAAGCCAGGGAGATTCAAGGATGCTCTGCAGGTCTGTGACACTGGCCTGTGTGACACAAAATCTAGCTGTGAGGAACTGAGAAAGGTTGTTTCCTTTTGGGGTTCCCGTGGAGACCTTGTGCCTTTGGGGCCTTCTGCTTCTGTAAGTCCATCACCATGTTCTAGCAAAGGGTCCCGTCCACTGGCATGACTGATTGGTTCCAGAACATTGCAGAACATTCTGGAAAATTTCCATGCTGTGGTCCAGGCACAGTCACTGAAGCTCAACCAGGAACAGTAGTTGAGGGTTCAATATGGGGATGAGAGTGCCGGTCAGGAGACTCTGGGGAGCAGAGTCAAGTGCTGACCCTCCCTCTGCCTCCACCTGCAGCCACATGTCCTGAGTGAATGCAGAGCCCAAGCCTGGACAGCCTAACTCAGTGGGCTGTCTGGGGCCCTGACTCAAGTCAGACCCATGAGTGACCCTCAGGGCTCTGCCTGAGGCGATTCTGGAAGAGGCGCCTTCTTTCTGCTGGCTAACTTAGCTGATAATAGGTAGCCATCTGTGCACCTGTGGCAGCAGATCCTGCCTGAGTGTGAAGTCAATCCGAGGAGAGCAGAGCTGAGAGATGGTGAGAGAACAGATGTCTGAAAAGATCATTTGAGCCCCTGGATCCAGCTGTACCTGAAGGCCATAATTGAAGCCAGTACCATGCTCTGGACTTTGACTTTCTTGAGCCTATAAATACCCTTTCAACATGAGATGGATTGAATCTTAAGGAACACAGAAATGAAGAGAAAGAAAGAAAGCAGGAAATAAGAAAAGATTGGGAAGAGCAGAGAATAGATTTTCCCTCAGAACCTCCAGAAGGGGCGAGTATACTGACACATTGACTTTGGACTTGTGCCCCCCACAACTGTGAGAGCATACATTTCCATTACTTTAGGCTGCCCAGTTTGTGGTATTTTGTTATGGAAGCCCTAGGAAATGGACATAAGGGAAGAGGCTGGCCAGTGGCAGAAGCCCCCTCCACCCCAAGAGGAAAGATGGAGCGGCTAGATGGGCGAACACGCTTCTTTTTACATATGGTGACACACATTGGTTTCCCTGATGTGTGTTCTGATGAACCTCTTCTGGAGGTCAGGAAAGCTGCCACCTTGATTACTCCAATGCTGGTTTTGGGTTACAGAAATGAGTGACACCTGCACTGGTCACCACGGGGACACTGAGAGCCTGCTAAGCACCACACCCAGCCTGGCGCTTGGAGCACATCTCTTTCACTCCTCTCCAGGAGGGGGACGCTGTTATGCCACTTCCCGGGCAGAAAGCTCAAGCTCCGAAAGAACTGCCACCCTGGGGAGACTCGGGGGGGGGGGAGTGCCATGACCCCGGGAAAGAGCTTGCACTTCGCAGCGACAGGCTGTGTGGGACACAGGTGCAGTGGCTTTGCATGCTAGCCAGTTAGCTTTCTCCACCTGGGAACCCAGTGGGGGCTTCCTGGCTTCCGCCCATTCTGCAGGTGAGGAAATGGAAGCAAATGGCAGGAAGCAAGTACCCAGGGTGGGGCAGAGACATGCAGGTGATCTCCTGTCTCCAGCTGGCGGTTCTCACTGCTGGAGGCCTGCCAAGCGCCAGGCTCCGCGCCAGCAGCTGCGACCAGTCCATCCTCCGCAGCACTACATGGGTAAGTCCAGAAGTCACCGTGGCCATTTCTACTATGTATGTGAAGCACGTGCAAACAGTGATGGCGACGAGGAGACCCTCACCTGGCTCTGCCGTTGTCCTTACTGGCTTTGGAACACACCCTGTCTTCCTCTCCAAACTGCTGCATCCATCTCCCATTGATCCCTGGATCCCACATACAGCGTGCCCGGCAGACGTAGGTGCACCTGTCCCTGATCTGACCTGCACACCCTCCTGCATGTGGCATGGCCCAGTGACCAGGGGAGGACCTGGAACCTCCCACAACTGCTGCAGCTGACCTGAGGTCTCGGGCCCTGGGCACTGCAGGGCAGAGCCTAGGAACACTGTTTGGCTGGAATGACACACTCCCTCCTGCCAGAGGGGCCAGGGTGGTGAGGAGGAGGTGGCCCAGGATCCACTCCAGTGGCACCTTGATGGACCTATACGTCACCCGGCATGGACGGATCCACTCCAAGGAGTATCGAGCCGGGGTGCAGGCACATGGCGCGGTGCTGATGGCCTACTCGTGCGTCCCCCTCCACCATGGCCCGGAACTGCGCTCTGGGTTCACTGCGGCAGTTTCCAACCCGGCTCTTCCCTGGCAGGGACTGGCTCCTGCTTAGGGATCAGGTCTTACTGTGAGTCTCTTTTTGCCGTCCCTGCTGCTGTGGACCCAGGCAGGAGGGGGGGTGGACAGATAGCAGGTGACAGCAGGACATTTATCATTCCGATGAGCCGATAGGGGACCCAGTGGATGCTGGCAGGGCCAGCAGATGGTTCGGCATGGTTGACGGTACTTGGGGATGATAGGATCTAGATGGCTCAGAGACAGATGGATGTAGAGGCAGTGACCACTCCATGGAGGGACCAGGAGGCAGGTAGGGGACATGCTGGGCAGCACAGGCACCTGGCGTGGTGGTGGAGGGCAGGGCTTTAGGGTGGGGGTGCATTAAAGGTGCAGTGGGAACAGAGGGGTCAGAGGTGACAGGGGAGGAGGGAGAGTCTGCGACGGCTTGCACCCTCTGTCCTGGCCTCTATTTCCGCCTCCCTGGCAACCTGCACCCTCTTCTTGCTCCTGTTCTTCCTCTGCGAGACTCTCTAGCCCCTGCCCTTCCTTCTTCCTTCCTCTCTCTCCTTCCCATCCCTCCCTCCTGCTGTTGCTCAGGAGGGTCTTTCTGTCCTGTTTCTCCTCCCCCGCCCCTCCCCCTTCTCTGTGACATACAGGACAGCTGTCAGGACACGTCCTAGGAGCTTTACCTCTGTCTTCATCCATTCAGTCCTCACATGTCCCTGGGGGGCAGCCATCACCTCCAAATCCCGGTCACTCTCCAGGGGCCTTATTTGCACTGAGGCCCCAGATGCCAACTCTCTGTTTTCCAGACTTGGAGTATGTCATGGTTGTTAATGGCAACAGTGACCTGTGGCGTATTTCCTTTCCTAAATGCTTTATGTCATAGCCAGAGTCCTCCAAGGACCCCCTGGGAAGCAAGCACTGTTGCCCCCACTTTGAAGCTGAGACCCAGGGGCTAAATGACTTGGTCCAGGTCACCCACTGGTAAGAGAGCAGGGCTGGACACTGTCCCTCTGAGCCTCTGCAGGAGGGAGGCTGGTTCCCAGTGAGGGCCAGGACGAGGTTCCTGGAAGCATTTCTCTGGGGACTTGCTCAGGGCTCGGCCTGGACAGCCCTCCCCTTCTCTCTGGCTCTAACCTCGGCTTCCCTCTTCCCTCTCAACAGCTCCCATCTTTCTTCTCTCCCTTCTTGTCTCCCGTTTCCCACCCCTTCCCCTCCTCTGGCTCAGCTGCACCCCTCATGGGCACCATCTTGGCCATCTCAGTGGCCCTCAAAGACCAAGGCCTCAGTCATGGGAACGTCAGTCATGCTGTGATCATCGCCCACACACAGGTCTTCTCTAACGCAACCCCCAATTCTGAGTAGCTGATATTCCCCCTCTGGGAACTTCCCATTCTCTCATCCTCTGATGTGGAAGGTGCCTGGTGGCCATGTTGGGGCCAGGGGACTCTGCCTCCCAGGCTGCTTGGATCAGGTTAATCACTGACCCGAGGCGGGCCAATCAGACCCTCTCTTGCACAGGTTTGGGATGGAGAATCTAAACTTCTTTCATTAAAACAATTTTTAAAAATATTATTTGTCACCTAAAATACTTGTATTATTTTTAAATTATGTAAATAATTACATGCTGATTGTAATAAAAAGGAAATCAAGGCAATACAAAAAAAATAGGACTGGACCCCACATCCCAGTGTCAGCCACATGCAGGGAACCGTTCATTTACGTTTCTCTCTGTAAACTCACTCGCGCCTGCGAACACACGTCATTGTACATAGATCTCATTTGAAGTGACTGGGTGCATCACGCACGAGCTGTTTCTAACATGATCAGCATTTTCCTTGCCATGGAGAACAGGGTTTCCTTCTTTCCTCCAGCTGCCCTCCCTGGCCTTTGTCCCTCTTCTGTCCCTCACCATCACCCACCCCCTACCTAGCCCTGGTAACCAGCTCGTAATCTGGTGCATTTCCTCCTGTGATGAGCTGAATCGTGGTTCCTAAAAGAGGTCCATGTGGGACCTTGAATGTGACTTCAGTGGAGCGGGATCCTGGAATGCCAGGAGGGCCTGACACGGGGAGGTCATCTGGAGCATCTCACTGTCCCCAATTTTAATTTTTTTCTAAGTTGCTTAGACTGGCCTCAAACTTGAGATCCTCCTTCCTCGGCCTCCTGAGTAGCTGGGATTACAGGTGTGTCCCCACCATGCCCAGCAGTGATGCCAATTTCACCAGGAGGCTCCTTATGAAAGGAAAGCAGGAGCCCAAGTTAGGGGTGGAGGTCAGGCGATCATGGAGGAGACTGGAGGCTGCATCTCGAGCCTTTGGAGTCTGAGGCTGCCTCCAGCGGCTAGAGGGGCAGGACATGGACTTTCTCTGGGAGCCCCTAGGTGCAGCCAGGCGCCCTGTGTGAGCATCCTGATTCAACCCTGTGATACTCTGTAGGTTTCTCACCTCCAGGGTCATCAGAGAATGATGTATAGTTTTCCCCACCATGTGAAAATTTTTCACAGTGACAGGGAAAACATACCAATTTGGGACCAGAAGTGGGATGCCACTGTAGCAAAGAGCTCAAAACATGGAAGACCTGTGGAGTCGGGGGTGGGCAGGATTTGGAAGAATTCTGGGGCACATGGTTGTCTGGAACTGACCATTGGCAGGAAGGGGTGTGAAAGGTCCTGCCCATGATGGTTCCCAAGTTAACTGGAGGCACACCCGAGGAAGTGAAGGTCACCTCAGAGACGCCTAAGCCAACACACACAGGCCACAGTAGCTATGGGAACGCTAGAGTTGTGGCCAAAGAGGCCCAGGAGAAATGGGGAACATGGGTTTGGAAAGTTGGGAAAGGGGATTCTTGTCCCCCAGTGGCCAAAGCCCAGGGGAATTGCATTCTGCAGTCATGCAGCAGAAACTTACCAGCGATGCACTCTCCTACTTCAGCTAGTGTCCGAGCTGTGACCTGGGTGGGTGGTGCTTCCTGCTGCTTACAGTAAAAAGTGAGAGGAAATAGAGATTGATCAATCGGTTGATTGATTGATTGATTGATTCAGAGAACTGTTCAGCAAAAAGGTACCAAGACTTGAAGGCTTGGGGAAGTCTCAGTCTGTCCAGATTGCAGAAGGTGCTGGGGCTGTGGTCAGTTCACTGGGAAGACCTGTGTTCTGGAGAGAAGGCCAGGGGTATGGCTGGAAAGTAGTTTCCAAGTGCCCAAGAAGGGCCCAGAAGTCACAGTGCCAGTCACACAGAGGGTTGTTTGAAGGAATGAGGGTCGGACATGCTGACCCCTTTGCCCATCTCAGCGGGAACGAGGACCAGCCCCTATGGAGGAGCCTCATGTCCGATGGAGTGGGGTCCCATGATATACATAGGAAACCCACACGGTTTTTGAGATCATGAGATTGGCAGAAACAAACTAACATGGCCACTGTGAACCAAAAAGGAAGAGAGAGGATGAAAAGGAAAGAAGCCATTCTGAGTCTCAGACTTCTAGAGGCAGGAGATAGAACTATAAAACCACTCAGGTCAAACCATGTGCTGTCCTTCTTCATAAAGGAAGGAGATCAGAAGGATGGACAGAGGGCTCAGATGGTGGCAGCAGTAGACAACTAATACAGCTGCTAGGCCCTTGTCCTTATTCTATCACTGCATTAAATTCTTCATTGCTGATGATGTAAATGTTGTACAGGTAAACTTGGCAGCTGTGGTGTGGCCATATCAAGGAAGGTAACTGGCAGGGAGGAGCCAAGGGTAAAAGAGAGACAGAAGTGAGAGGGCAGGAAGGCCCAGGAGACAGGAAAGGTGACTCAGGCCATGGGGTCCTGACACAAGCTCCTTCCCTCCAACAGGGACCAAAAGCCCCTGCTCCTGTCCGTGGGATTGCTGTGCATGCCTCACTGTTCCGCTGCAAGAATTCTGCCTCTTCCCTTTGAAGAGTTCTCTTCAAGAATTTCTGGGCAAAGGTTCTGGCAGCAGGTCTCCTGATCTGCAAAGCTGGAGCCGTGTGAGCAGGTGGCATGTGCTTCTGTCTGTCCCGCCCAGGACAGCCTAGAGCTCTGCAGAGTTGACCAGGGGAGGCTGACAGAGGACAGGAAGTTTCCCCCACCAGCCTCCCTACCCTAAGGCTTCCACAGCGCCCCCAGCCTTGTACGGCTGTCCCACGGAGGAGGGTTGATCAGACCTGTGTGACCTTGGGTAAGATACTTTCTTCACTTATGAAAAGGGAATTATGATTGTGTCTACCTTACAACATTGCTATGGGGTTGATTCACAAAGTAGCAATATGTTTTATAAGTGCTTAACGTAGTACCTGGCGCAGAGGAAGGGCTCAATAAATGTTAGCAGTAATAATGACACCGATATTGGACCTGGGCGTTGGTGGCGTTTCCATGCAGCTGGCACCCAGCAGAAGTTCTTATCTACCAACAACAAAGGACTAGTGAACATTCAGCATAGTTTTAACCCCAAACCCTCTTAAGAAGGGAACACAGGAGACGCCTGGCCCTTCCAGAGCCACACAAGTTGGCAAGTGACAATTGTAAGACGGAATTAGCTCTTTCCACCAACCTCACATCTTCCGTTCCTTCAAATCAGGGGACTTCCACTCCTGGCTGCCTACTGAGACCCCCTGGGACTTTGGAAAGAGGGCCAGGGTCAACGGAAGCTGACTCTCCCTGGTGGGCTTGGCCATGGTTATGTTCTAAAGCTGCCCAGCTTGGGTTGCCAGGTGACCAACAGAGCTAAGTTCATGTTTTAGACAAATGAATGCATTTTTTAAATTACAGGTATAGCTCAAAGTTTTGCATAGATTTACTTACACCAGAAATATATGTTCATTATCTATATTGTGGTTGGGGTTGATTTTCTCCCCTTTTATTGAGGGGGTACTCTACCACTGAATTATACCCCAGTCCCTTATGTTTTAATTTTGAGACAGGTATCACTAATTAAAATTGCTGAGGCTGGCCTCCAACTTACCATCCTCCAGTCTGAGCCTCCCAAGGAGCTGGTATTACCAGTGTGGATTACCATGTCCAGCTTTCTCACCACTTTTATAGGCATGTCAGGGCACAATGTTCTCAGATCCACCAGAACCCCCCAGGAAGAATGGGGCTGTGATTCCAAGCCTGGCCTTGAACATCCTGCCTCTGCCACACCCATGATGGCCTCTTGGTCGTGGACAGTTACCTTCTTCCCCTAAATGGAAGGTACTTTCTGTGCAGTGAACCTGACCCCTTTTGCTACAATTTGCAAGAGTTTGATTTATTTGCTTGTGGGCTAAACTTCACCAGGCCAGGGAGCAGCTAGGCTGTCTTGTCAAGTTGATGGAATCTCAATACAATGCCTGGGTCTCAAGAAACACCCGATATGTTGGCAGAATAAATAAATGACACATTCCTGGGTGGCAGCCCATCAATTCCCTGGTTTGCATTTCTTCGATGCTGGCATCAATACAGGTTCATGCTCCCTCTGTGATTCACAGTCCCATCAGTGTCCCCTGGGAGCCTCGGGCTTCCACCCTGACCCCTGCCTCTACCAAACCCAGTTCCCCACCTGCCTGTGGGTAGTGCCCCACGTGCCACCAAGTCCCAGTGGCCTCCACTGAAAAATAAAAAGAAAAGAGTCCTTAATGGCCTCTTGCTGGCATGGCTGCCCAGGTCAGGCAGAGGAAGAATTGTTAGATGTGGACCACAGTGTGCTGTTTACAAGATGACATGGGTCTTGTTCACGACATGGGTGTTTGAAGGGTGATAAAACTGTACTGCCTCCTCCCTCTCTGCTTCTCTGTCCAAGTTCCAGGTCCCTCCATAACACCTGGCCTCCCCTCCTCCTGCCCACTGCACCTCTCTGCTCCTAAGAGAAGTCAGGACTGTCAGGTGCTGTCCCTTTTGGTGGCTCGAAACCAGCACTTCTGTCTATCAGAAGGGGGTGGGGCCGGGGCACCTGGGACAGATTCAAACAGGCTCCTGTCCCCTGCACTGGCTTTTGTCTTGTGCAAGTGTGTTCTCTGATGCAGGCCTGATCAAACACAATCCAGGCTGGGGGACATGGGTGGGAGAGAGGAATTAGCATCCCTCCCTGGCTGGGCCTCGAGCCTCCCTCCCCTCTGCATGTGGCCTCACGGGGATCCCGTTCAATGACAGTTGGACCTCAATGTCCAGTGTCCGCCTTCACATCCTGCATCAGCTATGGAGGTTTCCAAAGGAGTCAGCCAACATCTATTAATGTTTTCCATGGGCCGGCCCATGTGTGGGTGCTTTACAAACATTTTTATGGGGTGACCGGGTGGTATAAAATGAAACGCAGGGTTAATGCACTTCCTGAAATTGAAAATTCCATCCACAGGGGCTTTTTCCCCTCAATTTGATAACAGTCACATGAAATGTGTTAAGTTGGCTTCTTCCTGGCTACTCCAAGGGTGGTCCTCAGACTAGAGCAGGCACATGGTCACCTGAGAACCTGGTGGAAGTACAGACATGCCAAACGGGGATCCACATTTTAACAGGACTCCCCGTGGGGACTGTTGTGCACACTGAAGTGTGAGAAGCACTGATTATAAAACCTATGTCTGAATCATTAAAACACACAGGGACTGGGCGGGGGGTGGGGGTCGAGGTATTTTAGAATGAAGGACACAGGGACGTTTCCATTTCAAATGAGGACACTGGGGCTCAGAGAGGCAACGTTACTTGCCCAAGGCCACACAGCTTATAGATGATGGAACCAGAACTGTTGCAAAGAAATCCAACTGCCATGTGGCTGGATGCTTGGAAGAAAGGACTAGAAGTGAGAGCAGCAGAGGAAGAACTGAGAGTGGTGGTCCCCTCGACCCTCCTGTGGCATCTCACTCCACCCTTCAACTAGAGGTTGTTGTGGTCATCAAGAAGATGGACACATGGCTTCTGATGTCAACTCAAGATAGTTACCAAAGGCCAGGTGCCTCCCGCCACCTTGAAAGACTGATCTCACCAATCGATGACAGCCTGGCTGTGACTATCTCCAGGTTTAAAAAAAAAAAAAAAAAGCGACCGCAGGGCTTTAACACTGACAATGCTGATGCAGCACACTGTCATTACCAAGTGCGGCTGATTGTCTGCATGGAAGAGCGTCCCACTTGTCATGCGGGTCGCAAGTCTGAGTCCTCCCTGGGAGAGGCCTCCCTGGCCCTGTGGATGCCGTGAGTCAGGTGTCCCTCCCATCCCTGCACAGCACTGCACTCTCAGCCTGCTCTGGTTCGCTGGTGTGGATGATGTTGGCCTGTCAGTGGTCTATCTGCCCACACTGGAATGCCAGCCCCTTAGGAGCAGGGATCCTATCTGCATAGTGTAGACTGGATCCCCAGTGCCAAGAGGGGGCCTGGCACACAGTGGGGTGCTCAGTGGGTGTTTGTTAAGTCAATGAATGAATGACTGCCTTTGTCGGATGGGTGGGTGGATGGATAGATGGATGGACAGATGGGTGGATGGATGGATGATGGATGGATGGATGGACAGATCGGTGGATGGATGGGTGGTGGATGGACGGATAAACAGATGGATGAATGGTTGGATGGATGGATGGATGGATGGGTGGTGGATGGATGGATGGACAGATGGATGAATGGATGGATGAATGGATGGGCGGTGGATGGATGGATGGACAGATGGGTGGATGGATGGATGGGTGGGTGGTGGTTGGATGGATGGACAGATAGGTGGATGGATGGATGGATGGGTGGTGGTTGGATGGATGGACAGATGGGTGGATGGATGGACGGATGGGTGGATGGATGGACAGATTGGTGGATGGATGGATGGATGGGTGGATGGATGGGTGGTGGATGGATGGATGGATGGATGGACAGATGGATGGATGGATGGATGGATGGTGGATGGATGGATGGATGGATGGACAGATGGATGAATGGATGAATAAATGGATGGATGGATGAATAGATGGACAGATGAATGGATGGATAGACAGATGGGTGGATGATGGATGGATGATGAATGGATGGATGGCAGATGGATAATGGCTAGATGGATAAAGGGATGGATGGATGGATAATGGATTTAGGGATACATGGATGAATACATGGATAGATGAGGATAGACAGAAGGATGGATGGATGGATGGATTAATGGAGGATTTTAAGCAGCCAGAGAGGTGGGGAAGGGCTCACTTTACTATACTTTGAACCTCCAAAAGAAAGTCTCCAATGTAAATAAAACCAGTTTAAAACATCATCCCCAACACAACAGAAACAAAGCAAGTTTTGTTATGAAAGAAGAAAATCTAACCAACAAACAAAACCAGCACACACCTGGCAACAGTGGCTTGTCTTGATAGAAAACATGGCAGCCAGCCCCTCCTCTCATGGTCTGCATTCCTCCCCTGGGGTGAGGTCAGGCTCCCCTGTGGTTCAGAAGGCTGACCCTGAGCCTCTCTTTGCGGACTCCACTGGCTCCAGGGGAAGCCCTACCCAATGCTGGTCACCTGGCTCTCCTGGCCTTGAGCTGGGACCATCATCAGTCCACAGAATATCCTTGTGTGAATTACAAAGAAGCATCCTACTGCCCAGATGTATAACCTCCCAGCAGGCCCCTCCCTCCCTGCGTCTCCTTCAGCTGGCACTTCTGCGCAGGTCCCAAGGCCCATCTGTACATGGCAGTCTTGTCTGCCCCTCAGGACTGGCTTGCTGGAATCACACAGGGCATCAGAGCCACAGGTGGCCTTGCTGCACTTGGGTCCCACCCAATCTCTAGGACTGTCCAGTCATCTCTTAAGCATAGCCCAGCAGGTTGGAGGAAGGCTGTTCTCATCTCCCACACTGCCAATGCAGGAGCCTTGCAAAGGGCTATTGGGCCAGCCCCTTATCCCTCAGTCCTGTCTCTGGGTCTCCCTCCATCTCTTTCCACCTCCTCCATTCCCTCTCCCACTTTTCTTGTGCAGGTACTTGCCAGAACCTTCATCAATGACAGGTCCCCAAACACCAGCAGGTGGGCTCTACCAGGTGGCAGTCTGAATAGTGAGATGCAGCACTTTCCTTCTGCTCTGGGGACAGGTCTGCTCCATATCTCTGCTCACCTGAGGACTGTGGGCAGGCTCCAGGCTTCAAGGACAGTGCAGAGACCACAGCCCAGCCATGCAGAGCACGGGCGTAGGACTTAGGAAGATCTGGACCCAGGTCTGTCACATTGGCTTAGCAGATCTGAGCTCAGGCAGGTGACTTGACCTCAGGGACCCTCTGACTCTGTTTCTGTGACTCAGGAAAGATGCTCAGGCTACAGGTTGTCTGGGGGAGGTCAGGGCTGACTGGAGTCGCTCTTTGAAAAGTGGATGGGGGTTGGGGGGTGGATGTGCAGGCAGCTGGCCTCATCTAGTGACAAAGATAATGTTGCTTCGAGAGCCAGGAGGCAGGGGGCCTGGGTGAGGGGAAGTCCTGTGGGATGGGCACTGAGGCCCTGGGACTGGGACAGTCCCACGTGGGTGGCAGGGTTTGTCCTCTGGGATTAGATGCACCGCTGGGCTAAGTCTTGTCCTCTGTGGTCTCCTGACGAGAAGACCTTGGGGTTCGGATGTGGGAGACATGGGCACTGGTCTCAGCTCATGGGGGGACCTTGGGCTGGGTGCCTGAGACTCAGCCCTCACTGGAGAAGGGCGAGAAGCCCCCTGTGAGGAGTGGCTGTGGGGCGAGGAGCTCCAGAGAGTCCTTCACGTGCCACTTCAAACCGTGGCAAGCACTATGTAAACCGTAGAGTGCTGTCCATGGGAGAGGAAGCTAGAGCGTCAACTCTGGCTGGCCCTTCCCTGCCTGGCTCAGCTCCTGGGGGAAGGTGGCTGCTGGGCAGGCTCTGGCCAGAAGCTGGGATGCCAGAGGGTTGCACCTTGTAGAGGGCGGCCAGGAGCCCTGGAGGGCAAGGCACCAGTGCCCAGAAAAAGCCGGTCCTGCACGTCCTCTGCCAAGCCCAAACCCAGTCTTCTGAGCTGGTGCTTCTCCAGGTGTTTCCAGGGAGCACCCATTGACCCAGAACCACCTGCGGTTCTTTGGGGATTGTTTTTGATATGCAGGCTTCTTGCCTTCTGAACCACACCTGCTGAATCCCCCTCTCTAGGGGAGAAAGCTCCCAGAGGGGTCCCGACACCCAGTGAGGTCCACCAAATGCTGGGGGACCCATGGAGATCCATCCATGGCACTGCCCAATGTGGTGCCTGGCCTGAGACCCCAACGTATGCTGGTTGAATGAACCCCTAAAGGAGCCGATCTGTTCCAGGCCTCAGTCTGTGCCTCTGTGGAATGGGAGGCAGATGCGGGCCCTTCTGAGCATGAAGGTAGGCAGCATGGGAACATTCCATGCAAAACAGCATTAGAAACAAGAGGTGCAGAGTGCTGTGGAGGAGAGGGAAGGAGGAGAGGGAGGGAGAGACAGAGAGAGAAAATGAGAGAAAAGGAGAGAGAGGAAGAGAGGGAAAGGGAGAGGGAGAGGGAGGGAGGGAGAGAGGCATGCCGCATTAATCAGCACCAAGGACAGCAAACCCTGGCCAGATTAGCTGATCAGGTGCCCCCAGAGCAGATCTGATGCAGGGTGCTGGATACAGGTGGATTCCTCAGGAGGAAGGGGAAGGAGGAAAGGTGTTAAAGAGCAGTTACTGGCCTGGGAAGCCGGGGCTCCATCCCAGGGGAACCTGAGGACCCTCAGAGGACCTGCCTCAGAGTTCCCCTCTGTGGGTTGCTGCAGTTGGGAAATCCCTCTCCACCTCCCGTCCTCTGGTGGCCACCAGGGGCCCCTAGAGGTAGCCCACTGGTGGCATCCCTTGGAGAATGTCCCCCAGGAGTAAAGCAGGGTGTCAGGTATGCTGGACGGGGTGACAACTGACAGCTTAGAGTCGTCCAGGTCCGTGCCTGCTGCAGGTGAGTTCTGAGCTTGATGGGGTGCAGCCTCCTCAGCCTCTGCCCTGTCTCCAGTGATACCACCCTGAGCAGACCTGCCTTTCAGAAGCACCCCAACTCTCCTCCAGCCAACCCACCATCATGGTCCCCTTAAAAAGTGACCAGATTTGAACCATTGTAATGGTTTTAAGTGACATGTGCTGAACAAAACTGTAGGAAGGGACAGATAGAAGCAAGAGAGGAGGGAAAGAAGAAGAGAAGGAGGGAGGGAGGGAGGGAAGGTGGGAAGGAAGGAAGGAGAGAGTTGGAAGTACCTCCATTTGTGCAGGAAGCTTTCACATCCATTATCTCATTAAAACCACCCCAAGGAATCCTTGCAATAGGTAACATTATCCACATTTTCCAAAGACAGGGAAACTGGGAAACTGAGGCTCAGAGACATGACACCACTTGCCTAAAGTCACACAGCAAAATATTGGGCCAAACCCCTGAATTCCAAAATCTGTGCTGTTTCCCACCTCTCTCCTGCTGCCCCTCGTGACCCTTATGTTGCAGGTGAATGTTGTTCTCAACGAGATCCCACCACTCAGGGCATCGCTGCAGACCCTCAGCCTCAGCACCTGCCAGAACTCGTCCAAAATGCGGCCTGCTGGGCGTGGTGGTGCATGCCTGTCATCCAAGCTACTTGGGAGGCTGAGGCAGGAGGATGGCAAGTTCAAGACCAACCTTAGCTGTTTAGTGAGATGCTGTCTCAAAATAAAAATAAAGGGGCCGGGCATATAGCTCCATGGTAGGGAACCCCTGGGCACAATCCCAGGACCAAGACAAAAATAGAAGTTAAAACAGTGCAGAGGCTGGGCCCCAGGCCTACTTAACTGGAATCCACATTTTAGCAAGATGCCAGGACTTGCGTGCTCAGGGTTGAGAAGCACTGTCCCCAGTGACCCTGGGGCACAGAGACGACTCTTCCTTTGATCTCGCTTACATTCCACAATAGCGCTTTCTTGATCCGGGGCAAATGCTGAAAAAATGAAGCAAGTGATAAGTTCCTCTGGGTCACACAGGGATGCTGTGTGGCTGACTGGCTGACCATGTGTCAGGCACCGGCTGGACCAGTGTGTGCGTCTGGATGTGGCCGCTGGGGCTGAGCCTGTGCACTTGGTCATGTGACTGGGTCTCTGTTGGGCACCAGCTGTGTGCAGTGCATTGCTGGGGACAGATTTGTGAATTTGCTGGTCAGTGACCCAAATTCAGGGCTGGGTGGAGAGCTGGGAGGACCCGGAGAGATCGATAAGCAATTACAATTGTTATCATTAATAATACATGTTACTGGATGAAGCAGAGACAAGGAAGCTGGGCCTGCTGAGGGGCCCAGGCAGTGGCCAGCTGGCCCACATTGCCCACAGGTCCAGCCCTGTGCATTATGGGTCACCTCTCTGCCTCTGGTGCCTGTTGTTTAGCATGTGTGCTCAATCACCCACTATGAGCTGTGTGACCTCAGACAAGTCACTTGACCTCTCTGGGTCTCAATTTGCTCATCTGCAAAATGATAAAAGTAGTGTTCATCTCATGGGGATTTAGAGAGGAATGAATTTTGACCTTGCACATAGTGACATTCCTATGTCCACTGTCATTATTTACCTTCCCCTGTTTTTCCCATCTCTGAAACCTGGAGGGTGGCCCACCAGAAGCTCGAGACCTGAAGGTTAAGCCCCTGACCCTCTGAATCACCATGGGGGCATTGCTGACGGCTCACTCCGTACCACACACAACTGGAAGCATCTCTGCCTCTCTGCACCAATCCTCAGCGGGCAGAACTCTGTGATTCCCATTTTACAGCCGCAGAAACCAGAGCAGAAGCATTGACGAACCTGTCCAGGGTCACACGCCGGTTAGTAGAGGATGAGGCTGGGATTTGATGCCGACAGTCCCTGTCCTGAGCACCTGTCCCCGACCACCCTGGGGACTGTGAATCAATGAATGACAGGGAGGAAGGGACGGGAGGGGGAGGATGGTGGAGAAACCTGGGAGGAAGAAGGGGTGCAGCTGACCTTGGCTTGTCAGGGGTGGAGGCAGGGAAGGCGCCCGACCTGGTGCCCAGCAAGAACTTGGCACAAATTTGCAGGCACAATGACGACCACACAGGGACCCAGCCCAGCCAAGTAGGGAAACACAGGAGTGGAGGTGGTCAGGGGGCAAAAACAGTCAAAGACAGGGCCTGCAAACTGAAGGGAAACAACATTGTAAAGGTGTCTTTTGTGAGAACTCCCAACCTCCTTCTAAGCAACTAGAGCTGGGACCCAGTACATTGAAAACCAAACAAAACACACTATCTGATTCCCCTCACTAGTTGTAGGCAGAATCCTGACCTTCATCCTTTGCTGACGCACTCTCCTAGAACAATAATCTCCAATCTCTACCAAGAACCCATGCTGCCCTGTGATGCTCCCAAACATAGTCTTGGAAGTATTTCTAAGTTTCACTTACAGGTAAGGGAACGGGGATTCAGAGAAGTGAATCCATCTGCTGGGATCACACAGCACCCAGTTTAGTAGGAATTAGAAGCCAGAGGCAGCTGATCACCAGTGGTTCTTGGCTCATGACTCCTGAAGAGTCTTTTACCTTTGGCAACCTGAGGTATGGACAGGAGGTGTTTAAACATATCTAATTGGTTTTGCAGATGTAATGCAAACAAAAATTCCTTCCTGCCCAAGGAGGAAGAACTCCAGCTCCCTATGGACCATGTTCATGTCTACGAGATGCTATCTTATTTGCCAGCAAAAAGGAGATGACTCTGAGCTGTAGGGATACCTGGGTTCCAGGTGGCATTATGCCTGGGTAATGGAAAACACAAAAGAATCCCTACACACATGTACACATTTTCACCTAATCAGGTGCAGCCCACTGTAGGTCTACAAGACAACCACATTCACATGGGTTCCTACAAGTGGATCACCAACCATGCCCCTGTTTCACAGGAGAGGAAATTGAGAATCAGCAAGTCAAGGATTCAAGTGGTGAAATGATCAACACAGTTGATACAGCATCAGGGTTTCCTGCAATGGCCCATCACATCAGACTTAGAGCAAGTAGGGCTATTGTCCTCACCATGGGAGACCTGTGGCCAGCTCCTCACCAGAATCCCTGAAGTTATCTGGGTGGCCTGCATGGGAATAGGGACCAGGTTCATATTCTTCACCTACTCATCCCAGAGTCTGGCACAGCATCTGGGCAGAATAAAAATTACTTGTAAATACTGGGGGGCTTAAATTGTATTGAAGTTTGAGTGAATCAATTTCTGAATTAATAGAGGGAAATAGATAAGATTGAGAAAGTAGATGGGTTAATTAACAAAAGGACACTTGGATGTTTGGGTGAAAGAAAAAATATGTAGATGGGCAATGGCAGAATGCAGATTGTTAACTGAATGGAAGGATGATCAGATGTTGGGTATATAGTAGGATGTGTGGGTTACGAATGGACAGATTGACAGACAAGTGGATTGAAAGAAGAGTTGATGGGTAACAGGATGAAAATATTGATAGATGGGAGGGTGGAAGTAGGGAGGAAGAATCAATGTAAAGAAGAAATAGAAAATGAGGGAAAGAATGAAAATGGATGGATGAATGGATGGGTGGGTGGGTGGATGAGTGCATTAAATAATAATTATAAAGTTATCAGATAATCTGTTGAAGTAGATAGTAATAGATTAGTGAATAACAAATAAAGAATTAATAAACAGATAGCTGGGTGAATGGTGGAGAAATGAATAAGTGGGCAAGTAGGGGTTCACCAGAGGTGACTGAGCACATGGGACACCTAGTCTAAAGAAGCGGAGCTTCCTCAGCTGCAGCCACAGAGCACTCACCTCCCACCTCTGGCAGGGCCCTACTGTCAGGCTATTTTTGTTCCTTCTGCAGAGGGAGGCTATTTTTTGGACAGTGCTTGTTAGAGAAGAAAACACAAAGCATTCTTCCTCCCCCAGGTGCTTCTTAACTGCACAAATACATGCATTGTCAGGCCTCTGGGAATAAAACCAAGCAGAAATATAGGAACTGCAAGAAATGAAATACAGAAAGACAGAAAAGGAGTGGGGCAAGCCTACCTGCTTTCTCCAGGGAGATGGGATCTTCAGGCGGAGGTTTCCTAGGCTGAGCCTGGAGCTGCTGACCTCCATGCATTCCTGCCAGAGCAAACTCATGTTTTAGGCCCTGGGGACACAGGCACCACCACTGCTGGAGTGGAACTTTAAACCTAGTGGGAGAGAAACACACAAATCAGTAAGCAAAAACATAACACGTCATCAGAGCAAAAGGATAGAGGGCCTTGTTTATCTACTTCAGCATAGAACATTCCAGGCTCATCTTGGATTTCCTTTTTCTAACCCTGGAACCAGCCATTTATCTAAGACATCCTAATGGCTCTCAGTGGAGCATTCGAAACATGGTAGCACCATTCATGGGGGCTGAGAATCCAACAATGTTGCTCTGGCTGAGGATCTCCTGTGAGGTGGCAGTCACAATGGCAACCAATGTTGTGGGACTAATGGGTCTGCCTCCTAGGGGGCTCACAAACACACCTGCTGGGGAGTTCATGCTGGCTGTTGGCAGGAGACCTTGGTTCGACCTCGGGAAGGCTGCTTGGGCATCCTTAAGGCATGGTAGCCTGCTTCCTCTCAGAGGTAACATATGGCCCTTTTCTGCTACATTTTGTCCTTCAAGAGCAAGTCACAAAATGAAGCCCACACCTTAGGGAAAGATAGACAAGGACAAAGTCCTGGAGTTGGGGGCATTTCTTGTGCTGAGGATACACAGCAGTCAGAAGCCCATGTAAAAACAGGGTCAAAGGAGGTGAGACTGGAGAAAGACAGGGGTGGGGTTTGTAGACACAAGTGTAGACACCAGAGATTTTATGGAGAGCTGGACTATGCCTGTGTCTATTCCGATAAACTCCCATGGTCCTAGTGATAATCCTATTGTGGAGAGGAGGACACTGATGTCCGGAGAACTTAAGGAAGAGCACACACTTTCCCATGTATCTCAACTTCATATCTGCACCCTGGTGAGTCAGCCCCAAATTCTGATATGCTATGGAGGGAAAGCTGTCTTGAACAAATGGAGAAATTGGGGAAAAACTGCCTCTAAAGAGATAAAGGCAGAAAAAGGGGACCAACAGATGGACAGAGACATAAAGTGTAAAAGAACAAGAGAGGAAGAGGGTCAGAGGCATCCAGAGGCACAATGACAGAGAAAGATGACCAAGCAGAGAGGAGAGGATTAAGGAGACAAGGGGGAGATGGGGTAGGGTGTAAGTGGTGTGTGGGTGGGTGTGAGTGCCGAGCACATATGCTTGGTGGTGTTGGGGCCACAGTCACTGAGACCATCCATTTTTCCCTTCCTGTCTTCCATCAGCAGGAAGGACAGGGATGGAGGAAACCTGACAAGAGACAGTGGGATTCCAGTAATTAAAGATTCCAGATGTAATCACAGACATCAGCCAGAAAGTCCAGGTAGGGTGGCTAGGGAGAGAGGGAAAGTCTAGAGAAAGTTTAGCAAATCACTTAATAGTGCCCACCCAGCCCTTCACACCGCCTTGGCTATGGGGGTGGGGATCAGGACATCAGAAGGACGACTGGTGCCCATGGACAAGGATACCTGCCTTGGTCAGCTCATGCAGCAGGTCAGGCATCTCCCAGGAGTAAGGTTCTTGCTGGGGACCCCAGAGTGACAGAAAGTGACTTCATACATGGTAATCTCTCTTGTACCCAGGACTTCTGGATGTTCAGGGACCTTCTCAGTCATCTGCTTGCATAACACATCTATCATCTCTTGGTTCAAAGAGTGCCTGCCCCAGGCTAAGCTGCCATGGGCGTCTTATCCCATCTTCACCCCTTGACCCTCAGCCCCCACCATACCAGGCAGTCAGTGCTGTCTAAAATTGCAGATGAAGAAAGTAGGGATGAGGGAGGGTGAGTAACCTGCCCGTGGGTCACCCAACTGGACAGTGGCAGCGAGTCTTCAGTCATCCTTGAACCACCTAGAAAACTACTCCAAGTGTCCTAACTGAGCTCTTTCAAATCCCATGATGGAGACATCAATACCATTCCCAAATATTAGAGTACAAGGAGCAAATTTACAGAAAAAAGTGTAAGAATGTGTTTATCTTCTACTAAGACTCATCAATTTTTCTCATTTTTACCACATTTTCTTTAAGTTTCTTAGATATGACATTTAAAATACAAGTAACAAAAAGAAAGAAACCTGGACTTCATCAAAAGTGAACCATTATTTTGGGGGGTGGACACCAAAGAACTCTATTCAGATAGTGAAAAGACAACAAAAAGAAAGAGAGAAAAAAGTGCTAATCTTATATCTGGTAAGTGTTCATTATCCAGAATATATAAAGTACCCTTTCGATTTAAACTACTGAAACGTGGGCAAAGAATTTTAAGAGACATTTCTCCAAAGGATAGATACAAATAATCAATAAGCACATGAAAAGATGATCACTAGTCATTAGGGAAATGTAAATTAAAACTACAGAAAGATACCACATCACTAGATGACACACCTTCCTTTAGAATTGCTATACTAAAAAATGAAAAATAACAATTATTGCCAAAAATTGTGGAGAAATTAGAACACTCACACTTTGCTGTTAGGAATGTAAAATGGTGTAGTTACTGACCCAGCACTTATGACCCAGCAATCCCACATTTGCATACATGTCAAAAAGAAGTGATAAAGATGTGTCCATGCAACGAGGCTGGAATGGCTGGGACATGGTTAGCACACCCCCTTCCTTGCTCCTGCCTCTCCCAGAAGCAACCCAGCAGTAGTGTCCTGGTGGACCAGGTGGAGTCAGTGTGGCCTTTCGTCCTTGGAAGGCCAAACCTCACCATGCTGCCTAGATATGTCACTCCCCTGATGAGATGCCATGTGCTGTCCTCCAGCCACCCTGCAATGCCAGACCCGGGCTCAGCCTGGGCCACCCTGGCAGCCAAGCCTTGCTCACACTGTCCCAGGGCCTCTGAGCAGTGATGACTCCAGAATAAAGGAGAAGAGAGGCTTGCCTCGAGTAGAGGCTGGGAGGGCTGGTGGCTGACCAGGAGCAGCAGCAGGGCCAGCGGGCTGGAGGCAGCAGCCCCTGGCATCCATCCCTTCCTGTCCATGTGGTGGTTCCACTCTCCCTGTCCTTCTGGGCATGAGTGGATAATGATAGGAATGCCAGGCTCAAATGTGTGGTCAGCATGGTGAGTGGCATTGGAGATATCTGCTCGACAGAGGAGGCGATGGAGGCACCTCAGCTCCCCATGGGGCACAGGCTCTGCCAAGTCCTTTGGCCAAGAAAGAACCCAATATCCTGGTGGGAAAAATCACACAGCTGAACAAATGCCAAGCCAATCAGAGCCTTCCAGAGCCTGAGATAGCTGTGCTCTCTATCCAGCAGGCCAGAGGTACCCAGGCCCTCCTAGGATGCCCCTCCTCCACCAGGATCAGGAGCGGGGGCAGAGGCCTAGGGCTGAGGACAAAAGCCTGACCCAGCTCTCTTCCTTACCCTTGGAAGGAGCAGCCAAATCAGCTCCTAGGGAGCCCAGGAGAGCCTGAGAGAAGCACAGAAAAGGCCATCAGGGGCTGGGCACTCTTGAATCCCCAGACTCCAGCTCTACCCCGTGAAGAGGCAGCCCTCACAGCAAGGCAGGCACATGGCCAGCCCCCTGCTCCCAGGAGCTATGGGGAGGAGGATGGCCCAGTGGGCCAGTTCTTCTTCCTCTCCAGAGTTTCCCAAGGCTCTGACCCAGCACCGATTCCAGTTCTCCCCAGTCCTGCTGTTGCAGCTGGGGCCCTCACTGGCTCGTGGTGTGGGAAAATGAAGGAGTAAGGAGTTAGTAATTCATGAGGAAAGTGGGCCCGTGCATCAGGCAGGGCTCTACAAAAACTGGAACCCATAGGACATGTGTGAAAAAAAAGAAAGAAAGACGGAGCTCTATTTTCTACAGATTAGGCCTCTCTCTATTTATCTACCTGTGTAACCATACAGAGGTCTGTATCCATTGTCTACCTACCTACCTACCTGCTTATCCACACACACAGACCTATGCCCATTATCTACAGAGATCCAGCATCCATTCGTCCATAGAGAGGTCTACACCTGCTCTCAGTCTACATCAACATTTGTCTATGTGTCTATCTGCCAGATAAGGGAGAGATGGAGATGTATTTTGAGGCTTCAGCTCCTGTGCTGGTGGGGGTCAGCAGGTCTGAGCTCTGAGTGACCCCCACATGGAGGCAGGAAACAGTTCTTGCTACGGCTCAAGTCCAAAGGCCACTGAGGCAGAGGCCCTCCCTCCCAGGTATGGCCAGTGTGTTCCTCTTCTGGCCTTGAACAAGGCAGCTGCTTTATTCTTTCTGCTGGATTCAGTGGTAATCTCTGAAATCATGCCTTCCAGCAACATCTGGAGCTGGCTGTACTTCTGGGGACTGTGCCTGGCCAAGAGGGCTCATACCCCAAGCACCCCCACCATGGCAAGCACCTCCTCCTGCCTCCCCCAGCCTCTCCTACATCTGGACATCTCAGGACCCCAGGTGTGCAGGCAGAGGGACCCAGAGAGTGCCTCCAGTGCATCTCCTCTGCATCTATTCCAGAGAGAGCTTGGACTGCTCAGGGGCACTCCAAACCCTGGGGGCAGCAAGGCAGGGAGAATCCGCTTGCAGAACCTGATTGAAGTTTGGACTTTCCCCAGGTTTTTGCATGCACAGATTGCATGAGATTTCAGGTTCCTCTGCCCTGACATCCCAGTGTGCTGGACATTGACCCAAGATGCCACCACCTAAAAGTCCTGGGCTGCCCCAGCTTCAGGGTAACTGCTGAAAGGGTGAACTTGGCAAGGGTCTGGAGGTGTATCCACCCCTGGAACTGATGAGGAAGAATGAACGGATGCCACCCACAGGGGCAGGAGGGCAAGGATGCCAGGTCCAAGTCCTGCTGTGTGCCTCTCACCTGGTCCTGCCAGGTGTGTCTCCAAGGAGATACAGGTCACGATAGCCCTGTGCCGTGGCCGTGACCACCACATATGTCCCATGGAGCCTGTGTGCCTTCCACCTCTCTGCCTCCCATTCCAGGCAGAGCTAGAGGCTGTTCCCAGGCCAGCATGGCCCCACCCCTGGTCCACAGCACACAGCATGCTTTCCTGCCTGTGTCCATGCAAAGGTAGTCATCCCACAACACTAGCAGGAGACTACACAGACTGGCTGTCTCCCCTGGTAACCAAAGTGGCTGGCTGTGTCCATCTCTGAGGCCTGTCTGCAGCACCCCCCTGCCCACTGCACCACACATGCTGCCTCCACAGCATGGGCTCGAGCTCTTCACCCAACCCT
This sequence comes from Sciurus carolinensis, assembly GCF_902686445.1. Classification (NCBI taxonomy): domain Eukaryota; kingdom Metazoa; phylum Chordata; class Mammalia; order Rodentia; family Sciuridae; genus Sciurus; species Sciurus carolinensis. The sequence goes on along the minus strand of NW_025920298.1, from coordinate 56,375 downwards.
CACCCACCCAAGCCCGACTTCAGCCAGGCCTCTGCTCTCTGGAGTCACATGTCACAACTGCCCTGGAAAACTCCTGTGTCCAGGGCATCTTCCTGATGAACTCGTGTGTTCTGTATGACCCAAGGGGCCCCATGGCAGACATGGCTGAAAATCAAGACACCCTGAAGTTGCCCAAACATAAAGGGAGCCAGGGAGGAATGAGCAGAGGTGCCCTGGGGGAGAGTGGAGGATCAGAGCTGTCTGAACAGGGCAGCTGTGGCCTGCTGGACAGACCCAGCAGGACTCTCAGCAGAACAGTCTGCCTCTGCTCTAGTACTGCAGCCCCAGGTAGGGTCCAGAGCTGGTGGGAGCCTTTGCTGAAATACCCCATCCATGGGAACTGCTGTAGGGAGGAACAGGTATGTGGAGAAGCAGGAGCGAGGCCCTCGAGGGGTGGACATGTGACTAAGAAAAGGGTGGACAGATGCGGCAGGTAAATCCAAGGGGGCCCACAAAGCCCATCTGACTACACAACACAGTCACTTAAGCCATCCTGTTCCCTTCTCTCTGAGTCCTTAGGACAATCCCTGAAGGACGTGGGACATGCTGTCACCCTGTGCTAGAAACAAGGGGGCTGGGAAGAAAAGACAACTGGACCCAGAGGTCACAGACCTCAGTGACCTCAGTGGCAGAGCCAACCTCAGCTCTGCTGCTCAGAGGAACACGTCTGGAGACCTGCTGCTGACCTGGGCTCTAGCAGTTGGTCACCAGCAGCGTCAGGACAGGGTCCTGCCAGCGAGTATCCACGGCCTTTGTGGCCATGACACATTCTCCAACAAACAGAACACCAAGAGTCCCTTCAAAGCCCCAGAGGCTGCTTCTCGCAGCACCTTTGGTGGTCCTGCAGAGCCAGAGCTGCCCAGAGCCGTGGAGTGACATGGCTCCATGACTGTTGGAGTGTCTGGAGACCCTGGGGTGGGGACGGCACCGTGGGGGCGTCTCGGCTCCGAGGGTGAAAACGAGTGCTCTGTAACTCAGGGAATGCATCATCTTTGGAACTGTTTTCTGAGCATTTTTAAAAATTCAATGGTTTAATTAGACCCAAGTGACACTTTCATCTCCATGAAGTGAGATGGCCTTGGAGCTAATGTTCGTGGAGATGCTATCCCGATTATGCTGAGAGTCAAACAGCCCAAATGTTTCCCAGAACCAAAGGAACTGTGTGCAGCTCCCGAGGCCCCAGAGCACACAGCAGTGGGCCACGGGCCCATGTCCCTGGTTTTGCCAGAACCTGGTTTCTGCTGTGGCACATTGCATAATGTGTCACCATGAGGGGGTGAGGGCCAAGCACTTTAAAAGTCACACTCAGGTGGAAACCAAGCATGCCAGGAAGTCAACCATCAGTGGGGGTGAAGACTCAGACATGTGGGCAACCAGGAGGACTGGGGAGTGACCTCCAGCTGTCACTCATGGCCCAGACAAGACAGGCCTGCCCGTGTGGCTGGAGAGTACCAACTTCTTGCCTATGAAGCCTGGGGAAGAGTCTGGAGGCTGGGTCTTGATGTCCCCTCTCTGACTTCAGTCCATTTTCTGAATATGCTGGGTGGAATAATCATAGAAGGAATTCCTGGGGTACTGTGAGCAGGTGACAGGGACAGCCTCAGCCAGAACACAGGGCCCAGTCAGTGTCAGAGCACCCAAATCAGCAGGAGTCCATAGGAGCCAGCTCGGGGCTCTCTCAAGTGTCATCTGGACAATGGGGACGGGGGTCTGTGTGCATCAGGGTCCTCAGCTTCTGAGCCAGGGGATTCCTTACCTCAGAGAAAGCAGGGGAGTCAGGACATGGGGCATGGAGGGCATGGGGACAGGGAGATGGAGAGACAGCCAGAACTGCAGGCCCCACACATACCCCAGGCCACGCGCTCATGCACACGCTCAAGGCACACATGTGTGTGACGCCTATCCACATGAGACATGTTACCCACCCCCACCAGCTCTGCCACATCTATGCCCTGCCTTCCTGGGATGCCTGTTATTCCCTGTGCAACCCGCTTCGCAGTCGGGGTCGCATGCCCACATCCTTCCACTCACCGACACCTGCCCCCAATGGAGAACCACCACCTTCCCTTGAGTTCTGCACTGATCTTCTCTTGGTGAGAACTGTTTCCCAGGATGGTGTCTACAAAGCTGCTATGGTCATCTCCCTGCAGAACAGTTCAGCAGGTACCACCTGCACCTAAGCACCAGAGCACAGGTGTTCTCAGGGCAGCCCTGAAGGTACATGGGCACACAGGAGAGAGGGAGCAACCTGAGGGCCAGCACAGCCACCCCACTGGACACCACCAGACACCACCAAGGGAGAGGGGCAATGCTTGCCCCACATGTCTCATGGAAGAGGAACAGACAATGGGCCAAGAGCAGAGGCAAAACTTGCAGCAAAGGCAGCACAAAGCAGAATGGACAGTGCAGAAAAGGAGTCCATCATACTGAGAAAAATGGAGGACGCTGTCAGGAAGCCCAGGAAGACAAAGGTTTCGGACAGAAGCAGACCAAGCCTGTAACACTGCCACCAAGATGTCGGTCCCCCAGATTGATGATCCAATACAAGCCACGTCAAGACCCCAAGGAGATTTTAAGGAGTCTGACAAGGTGATTTCAAGGTTCATCTAGTTGAGATGTATAGGAGAAAACATTTAAAAAGTGAATTAGCCTGAAGATATCAAAGAACTCCTGATAAGCAGCAGTGACCAGAGCATTGCAGAGCAGAGAAGTGGAACCTGGGTAGGAGTCCAGAAATGGAAAAGTGGGACGTAGAACCAAGCATGGGAGCCAGGTGTGTGAACTGGAGATGGGGTGTCTAAGTGGAGGAAACGTGGCCTTTCAAAGTGGAATGAAGTGCTTGTTTAAAAAACACCCAACACTGCACAAGAGCAATCGCCAGACATGACAATCCCAAAACCATGGTAAAATTACTAAGAGCTATCACAGAAAATTTTAAAATAATCCTGGGAGGGGGATGAAAAGAAGTGAAGGGTAACCACCATGTTCCATCACGTGGCCCTGAACATGGCCTGTGGCCTTTGAGAAAGCAGAGGAAGACCGCATTAAGACCCCCTTCAGAGGCACACACCCAGTGCAGGGGACAGGGGCCATTCAGCTCAGGGGACACAGGCCTGCCAGGCCCTGACTTACTGCCATTGGTCACACTCTGTGGCCTACTCAGGTTCAGCCACTCCTGTGCCATCCTCAATCCCAGCACAAGGGACTGTTTCCCTGTTCCTTAGTTCTTCATTTCTGAGGTTCCAGTGACATGTGAAACTCATGTTAATAAATGTGCATGCCTTTCTCTGTGAATCTGTCTTTTGTCCTAGGTGCTTCAGCCGTGAACCTGGTGATGCATGAGGAAAATGAAATCCCCTACTGCACTACTGTCATTTCTAAGCAAAGATGTCACAAAGTTAGAAGACAAATGGAAGAGTAGGAAAAACAAGCCCCACCATACAGTAGAGGCCGGTTGGTCACCCACAGATGCAAGGCCATAGGATCGCACCTATTCTACAATCCAGCAGAAAGATGATCGCAACTCACAGCAGGGAACTAGGAGGGGAAATAAGATGCATGGATGCAAACAGTGTCCACTTCACAGATGATCCAGGGAATGCTTAGAATTCCCTTTGAGAAAGGGAATTCTAAGTGGCAACACTTGGCATGGCTGTGCTTTGGTACAAGATTCTGCAGAATGTGGTCTGGGCAGCACAGACAGCCCCGACACCGGGTACACCCTCTTGCTGGTGCATGTCCCCAGACTGGTGTGACATGTCAGCTCGTTCCAGTCACACCCACTCTCAGAAACTCCCAGCCAGCCGTGATTACCCCTCAGGTCAGAGGGTGTTGCTGGAGGAGGCCTCCCAATTTCATACAGTTTATTTTCTAAAGGCCATGCATTCATGAAGCATCAGAGGAAAAACAAAATCAAATGCCAAATCAAAATGACCCCTTCCAGGAAGACTTCCGCTCCCTCTATTTCCCTCCCAAGCTCCGCCCCTGCAGGACGGCCCCTTCCTGAGGCATGGAAAGATACCTGGGTTTCCCTCCGATCTGGGTAGGAGTTCTTAGCCCTTGGGCTGTCTGCAACACGATCTTCCAGTTCTCTGAGGCCAGGGCTGGTGTGCTGCTGAGCCCAGTGCAGCTCAGGTAGGAGTCCAGAAATGGAAAAGTGGGACGTAGCTCCTGGCAGCCTCAGAGGCAGCAGTGAGAGAGCCACAGGGCCCCGGGCCTCACCACCTGGACGGAAAGCATCACCTGGGGAGCAGCACCAGACACCATCAGAAGAACCCTGGAACTGGAAAGAGCACGCCTCCGAGCAGGGCGCCAGCCCTCCACTTAGCTGCTGGGGCCCTGCCAACAAAGCTCTCCTGAGTCCTCACCAGGAGGCTGGCCTGGCCCTGGACCTGGTGCCTCCAGGCCACCTGCCCCTTGCTCCAGGGCTCTGCAGGAATTCCTGGAAGCAGGAGCCTCACTCCAGTCTTCTTGGCCTTCCCTGAGCAGGTACTGGATTGACTTTAACCTTTGTGTGAGTTTGGATGCTGTTCCTGCTGCCTGGAATACTGGTTCCCAAACCCTCCAAACTGAATAATTCTGCATACTTCAACAGCCTGCTCAAACTTCCCTCCTATGAAGACTTCTGTGGCCAAAGCAAGTTCAAATCACTTTCAGTCATCAGCCATCGAGGTGCTGAGGCCTGATCCTTTTCCAACTGAAGCTGTGGGGTGGCAGACTGTGCCACTTTGGCAAGGTAGGGAGAGGGGAGGACGTGATGTACACCCTTACACCATGCTCCTTGCTTCCCCAAGAGTGCCTAGTGGGAAGACGCCTGAGCTGCCATCCTGGCTGTAATTGTGTGCCCAAGAGACCATCATTCAGATTTTAATTTGATGTAGACAGATAGATATTTAAATATAGGTGATACTCACTGGGTCAGCCAACAAAATAAATATGATGCATCACATTTTGGGATTCTGTTCGATGCATCTGATTGACAGGAACCCAGTTCTGTTAGAAACACACCATGGTTGTGCCTGCCTAGGCCCCAAACCCATTTCTATGCACTCCATTTAGCTGCAAAAGTGTCAGCAAGAAACTATGACCACAGATGACAAGCAGCCGTAATGCTGTGCACAAATAACATCGATGCTGCATTACTGTTATCCTCCAGGAAATGGTATGTGGCTCTATTCAAAGGGAAAAAATGCATGAGAAGTATGAAAGTGGTATTAAGCAGATGTTAGACTGCAGTTGTCAATCTTGTCTAAGCAGGTGCTAATGTGTTATAATTATTCTTCTGGCAGTTGATGTTTAGGATTTCATTTCCCACCTAGTCAATCATGACTGTAATTGTTAAGCTACTTTCATGGCTCATATGTTGGATAATAACCAGATGGGACTTAATATTTGACATTTACTGTCAATTACCTTCTTTCTGACATGCATCTCCCTACACCAACATCTGTAGATTGGGCTACCTTGCGACTCCTGCACGAAGTAGATACTTCTGCACAGTAAGGAAGTGAAGGGAAGAACAGCTTTGGGAGTCCTGTTCTTCTCAACAGAGCTACGTTGCTTTCTAGCAAGAAACAGCACTCTTGTAGCTCTTTATTTGGATGCTGATTTTGCACAAACTAGAGAAATCACCTCCTGAGATTTTGCTCTGACTTGCCTTCACTGCCAGGAGGGATGCTCTCTGTTGTACCTGGCAGATGGACAGGAGGGTGCAGAAGGTGTAAATGCACCTTCAAGATGAAGACAGTCACATGCACACCTGAAAGCATCAACTCAGCTCCCTCTGGATCGGTGATCAGATTCCTCCCAAGGACCTTCCTTTGCCATTTGAACCTCGAGGTAAAATGAAAGGGAGGTGGTCATGAGAAAGATGTGGTCCCAAGGTCATGGGCAACCATGATCCATGCCCTGCCACCTCCTGGAAACTAGGGATATAAACTACCTGGGCCTCAGTTTCTTGTTTGTGAAGTTGGAGTACTGGGGGTGAAGTGGGGTGGCTCACGGTCAGCCTTAGATGGTGCCACCACTGAGGAAGGGCACAATGAGCGTCAGTTGACCCTGGGTGTACTGACCAGCTTGGTGACTCAAGCTGGTGTGCCTGCCTGCTGCACATTTGCTGGGCTGGTCTCCAGGGCTCTGGGACATCTGAGTCACAAGCTCCACACTGGCCACTTGGGGCAGGAACCCCTGGAGTAGAATCCCTCTTGTCAGCCTCATGGGGACAGGCAGCACATGTTGGATGAGTGAGCCCCAGAGGGCGGGCACCACCTGCAGCAGGGCCTAGGGACTGAGGACCTCCAGCCTCCACCCTGTGCTGGCCCCAGAGCCTCAGCTCAGCTCTGAATGCCGCAGCTCCACACAGGGCTGGACTGTGCTGATGGTCACCACTGAGACAGTCAAGGTCCCTCAGTAGTGAGACTGGTGCTCACCATCAGTGCCATTAAGGCACACCAAACAGGGCCACAGAGCTAGGCAGCTTCAAGCGGGAAGTCATGCTGGATGGTCCCAGCCATATGCTGTAGGAGTTTCCTGGGAAAGTGGCCTTAGCAGGGTACCAGCTGAGGACTCCAGGGAGTTTCTCCAGAAACTGTCACCCAGGAAAATGTACATGCATTCACCCTGAAGATACCTGTATACACACTCATCACACACACACACACACACACACACACACACACACATGCATGCACATGCACACACCCTACACACCTAGGCACATACACATATACAAACATGCACAAACACGTGCATATACATTACATGCACACAAGCACACACACATGCCATATACCTACACACACACATACCACACACATGCACATAGGCATACACAAATACACATACACATACACACAAATACACACATCTCCACACCTGCAGAAATACACCATCATAGACACACATAGATGTATGTGTGTGCTCTTGCTTTCTCTCTCTCCTTGGCCTCCTAAGATTCAGGCAGTCAACGTGAGGTAACTTCCATAACCAACCTGAGGTAGCTTCCTCTAAGCTTCCCTGCCTGTGGCTTGTGGCATGGAGGGTTCAATCTTTAACCTCCTGGACAGCTGAGCAACTTAGAAGATGGTGAGGCCCACTCCCTGCCTGTGGACAGCTTCCTCGATGGTTGACCTGGGATTGCACTGGGGTCAGTGGTTTCCACAGTGAAGGCACAGCGCTCTCTGCCCCTGCTGACCTCTCAGGACCACATTTGCTCTGGAACGTCCCACGAATGCCCCTGTGCTGAAGCTTTGCTGGGGCAGCGTCCACACCTGGGTACGTTTCCTCTTCTGAGAATGAATGTATCGATTTCAGCTCAGTGAATGCCTCCATGATGGCATGGGGTTACATAATGGAATGCTTTTCCTTTTAAATAATCTGACAGAAAATATGTATCCCTATATACTGTCAGGTACTCTTCCTTTATTAGAAAAGTCTACATTAACTTCCTGCATTCCCACACCTGTTGGCAGTAAAGCAACTGTGAGGTCAGTGGCCCCCATGTGTCCTGCTCTCATTCCCTGCAGAAGAGCCTCATTTCACGGGGATCCTGCCCAAAGCATGAATCAGAAGAGACATAGCTGTTGACCAAGTGGCATGAAGGTTTCAGAGCAAAGAAGAGGAAGGGGGGGCCCATCACTTTACGATGAAATGTGAAACCACATGAGAGTGCCCCTTTAAGCCACTTGGGACCTGAAGACCGAAAATAAAATGCTCTCAGTCAGATAAACAGTCTGAGCCTCTACGGATCTGGGGTGACACTCATGTGATTCACATGGGTGAAGAAGGTAGAGCAGCCTGGGTGTGAATACCAGCTGTTTCATGGTGCCCACCAGGTGGCCAGGACCATGCAGCCCTGGACAGCCCTGCAGATGTCAGCCCTGTGAAGATGATGGCAGTTACTTCATGGCCAGCCCAGGTCCAACTCAGCAGCATGAGGGGGTTTGAGGAGACACTGAAGGTGAGCTGTGGCATGTGTAGTCGAGTGAGGAGAAGGTGCCCTGTTGTTGTGGTAAGTCTCACCTACAGCAGCGAAGCTAGCTTGCAGTCACAAAGTGCCAACCTTTCAGTCCACAGCCTGATGGGCTGGCAGTAGTGGAGATGCCACCCTGGGGATTGCCTCTCAGCCCGAGGGGTGCTCTCTGCCCTGCTACACCACTGATCACAGTGTCAAAGACGTGTTGAGTTCAGAAAGTGGGTGCTGGCCTCTGAGGGGTGCACCTGAGCTGGGCACCCAGTCCAACCTCCCCAGAGCCCTTCTCTGGGAATCTGAGGGCCACAGGGTTCCTTCAGCCTCCAAAGGCTGGTATTTTGCTGCCGCCTCTCCCGCGCCTCCCCCAGACCCAGGACCAGTGACCCGCAGAGGCAATGCCAACCGTAATTCACCTCTGGGGCCAGGACAGGTCAGGGCTGAAGCCTAAGCACTCGCTGGCCAGCAGCGCTGGCCCAGCTCAGCCAAGGATATGGTGTAACTGATGCGCACTGCTGGATTCCAGCTGGCATGGCTCCACAGCGCACACCAGCGCATTTTCTAAGTACATTGCTCATCTGTCTCCTGTTTCTGCCTCAGTCCCCATTGTGCTGCAGGCAGCCAGAATAAAATATGCCAATGCTCCTGGCAGAGTTGCCAATGGCTGATGAATGCGACTCTGCTGCACATGAAGTGCGGGCCGAGCGGCGAGGGCTGGTTAGAGCATCACTGCTCCAGCCGGAGATGCTCCCTTGCCTCAGCCCGAGAGAGAACAGGGTGGCTCATGCAAACCAAGTCACAGACTTCTATTTCTAAATCTACTGACACGTTCCTCAAGCATGAGAGTGGAATTCGGGTTCAACTGATACCATCCAAATGATCAACAGTCAAGTCAAAGAAAACACAACAGCAGCAACCATTGCTACTGTCCCTTTAAACTAGAAAAAAAGGAGGAAAATATTCTGCAAGTTCTACAAGAAGAAAATGTCACATTTGTATAGACCCCAAATCCCTCTGTTTAAACAGGGTGATTAATATCAGTTCCTGTAGGAAATTAAATTCAGGGAAGAACAGAAATATGCAGATATGCAGATTTCTGGGCAGCATGGCCATCTCTGGGTAAGGAGTTGCTGAATAATCTTCATCCTCAGAATACAAAATGAAACACTGGGCTTTCCTGGGCAAGCATGGAGATGACTGATCCCTCCTGCAGAGGGAGGAGGAAAGGCCAAACACAGGAGGGATCTTGGAGCCACCACGGCAACCTGTGAGTGCCGAGGCTCTGTACTCCAAGCACCATGACATATTTGCAATGCACAGCGGCTTCATTCCAGGCCTCGCTGAGCTTGTCTTAGAGTTCTCCCTCCTCCTTTCTGATGTCCTGGGACAGTGGCCAGTCGCCCCTGGGGTTAATAGCTAACCTCCTCATCTTTAGCCCCTGGGACACTCAGAAGCACTGTTCCTCCCTGTCATCTGGGCATGAGCTCCTGGGCACAGGGAACAGCCACCACGCACCAGTGCTCCTCGGAGCACAAATCTCCAAACATACACCTGGTTTTCTTTTGGCAGGGGATTCTGAAAGGCTAAATGAAATAGATAATTTATTAACCTATGATGCCAGGAACTTAATTTGCAAATAGAGACTATTCTTCTTGGAACCAACCCTCTCATCACCCCAAAATGTCAATGTGGTCATACCATCAGGTCTGAAATGGGTACAAGATGTTTAATCATTGAATAATAATGTTATTTATTTATTTTTTAAAATATTTACAGCAATATTGGAAACATCATTTTCAGTGAAATTTTTTGTAGTTACTGGAAACCTAAGCCTGTTACAGTGAACCATTCAAGGTCTCTCCAATAATTGTATAGTAGTAGGCATTATGCTGTATTACTAAGGCTGTAATTTCCTGCTGAATCTGTCTGGATGTTTCTTTTTATCACTTGACAATTTCTATCTAGTTATAGCATAATTAAGTTTCCTGACTCTTGCTCACTCTTTTAACAGGATGCTTAGAAATATACTAGAATTGCAGATCTTCAGGCTGATGTCCTTTCTCCCACACAGTAATGGAATAAAATTATTAATCCAGTAATTGTACAGCACATATTACTTTGCATTGAATGTCCCTCATCCTCATTTTCTGTTAGTGACAATCAGCCTGAGGTACAAATCATTTCTGCAGGGATCAGGGCCTGTGGAAAAGCCTCTCCTTCACCCTTGGGATCCACCTGCGCAGTTGTGATTATTCAAAGGCGATGTGGATCTGGGCTCCAACGAACAAAACAAAGTTGATAAAATGGGCTAAGGAGCAGGATGTTTTCCTGCTGCAGCTCACGTGCTGAAATCAGAACCAACCTCCAAATGATGAAGTATACAAAGGCCTGTGGAGCTAATGTCAGATCAGGGCTCCCTGAGCCTTGGATAGCTGGGTGGCAGATCAGAGCTCATGCTCACCAGCTCTGTGGAGGTACTGGGAGCTCCTGGTCTACAGCTTCTCTTGCAGGGAGTAAGGGGGTGGCAATGGTTCTCATGGTGTGCATCCCTGCACCTATTGGCTCTGTAAATCTCACTCCACCACTGGTGTGCCTGCAGACCAGAAGTAGTGACCAGGAAATAGAAATTACCAGGGGGCAGCTCCCACCCTTGGGCAGAGCACCAAGCTTCAACATCCACCAAAACACCCCAGAGATGGGCAGCGCACACTCCAGGTCTCTTGCCCCTGGCCCCCTAGGCACATCCAGGTCTTGGAAGAGGGGGGCCATCTCAAAACTGCTCAGAGCCAGATGGCCATCCCACTGTTCCATTAGAGGCCTAGGTGCTGTGACCAGCCAGGGAAGTCACTGGAGCAAGAAGTCCAGCTCTGCTTGTTCAAGAAGCCCACACAAGCTGGACGACCTGGAGGATTAATGGGTGAACAGTCCCATCCCATCTTTGCCAGGATAGCAGTACATGATTCCAAAGCAATAACATGTCACCAAGCAATGCAGCAAGATGGTCTCAGACCATGATGGCTTATTTTGCATAAAACGTGTAACCATATGATGAAAACATGACAGATGCTGTGGGAGTAGATGGGTCGCATGTCATTTAATGCATGCACAAAAAGTGCCTTCTGTCTAGTGCTGGGACATGGCCTCAGTCCCTCCTCGAATCCCACAGCTACTCTTGGTCCTCTCCCTGCTGCACTTCAGTCACCTAAGGACCACTCACAGTCCAGTGGGCTCACTGACGAGCCCCAGGATCTCATCCATGTCTACATTAGCAGACATGCACACCACCATCATCCTGCTGCCCAGGGATGGCTGTGCAGTCTACAGTGTGCTGGCTGCAGGTGACTTACACCCTGTACTGACATGACTGCTCCCACATGTTCTGTGCTGCAGACACCTGATTCATTTCCACAGAGCCAGCACCATGGAAAAGTAGCTGCTGACATTCCGGGAAGAGCAGCAGAGAATAATGTATTCCCAGAGCAGTAGGCAGTAACGTCGGTTTAGCCTATTCTGATCACATCTGGTTAAACTGCTAGTTCCCAACTAGGGATGATTTTTCCCACAGGGGATATTTGACAGTGACCTTTGGGTTGTCACCATGGGTATGTGTGGCAGTGTTATTGGCATCTGGTACATAGAGCCCAGGGATGCTGCCAAACATCCAGCAATATCCAGGGCAGCTCCCTGCCTCCTACTAAGAACTATTCGTCAATAGTTCAGAGGCTGAGAAACCCTGGAGTACATGGACAAAACTGAGTTGCAAAGTAAAAGTTCCAACCTGAGAGTCTGTGAGCCATTAATGTCAGAGTAGCACACAACAGTATGAACGCTTTCTTCTCCCAACCTCCCACCTCTAAACTTCAACACAGGAATTATTTTAAACTATAGCAATTTTTCTTTCCAAGCTAAAGGATAAACTACAAAGGAGGCAAATGAGAACTAAGGAGTTTCTTTTTCCATTAATCCTGATTATTAGAAAATTGAAAATGAAATTAAAATTAAAAAACAAACAAGTTGTCCTTCTGGGGATACCAATTTAGCTGTGGAATTATGACCTATCTTGTCTGCCGACCTGCCCATACTCTGAGATCTGTGACCCACAGCTATTACTTGAGTCTCATGAAGTCCACATACTGAGTAACAGTGGTAGTCGTTCATATATTTAGGAAGCTGAAAGGTTGGAAACCATGAGGTTCAACACCAGCGCATGCAGAGGGACCCACTCCACCTTCTGTCATGAGGCGTTGGAGTCTCCTCAAGGTTTCAGTGGCTGCAGCCTCTGGACCTAAAGATGTACATTTGTAAAGGTAGTTTGATGCCCTGTCCAACTGACCAAGATTTCACGTAATTTTTGAAACCCACTGTGACTTGCTTGTGTTTTTATTATGAGCCTATAATACATCCCTTGAAGTCATGCAGGGGAGTTTGGCGCATCCCTCTACTTCTCCTTTCCAAACTCAGCAGGGCAGGGGACATCATGGAGAGGCCCTTCTGCAGTCTTGAATGGGTTCTAATAAACATGCATCTGTGGCAGAGCCATGATGGGAGGGATGATCACTTAACTTCATATTGTTTCATTGATAAAATGATCTCAGAAGCAGAAGAATATATTAACTGTTCCTTTGGTTTTCCCATCTAGAAGGCTGAAGACATTTCTAAAATAGATCTATTTTCTTTTCATTCTAGAATGAATGCATGAATGATTAAAACATATGCTATATCTCCCGTTTTTTCTCCACCAGTGGAAAAGTGCCTGACATTGTAATCACAACTTGTTGGGTTCTCAATCTGATGCTGTTCATTTTATCATGGTCATTAAACATCCATTCTTGTTCCTGTGATAAAATGTTATGGCTCATTTCACAGTAACGAAAAAGAGACATGTAAACCAAATATTGCTTCAGATTGTGTTCTTTATCTCCTTTTTCACCATATCTTAATTTATAGTATAATCCATCATCATGCTGTCAGCTTAATTAACCTTTGCTGGTCTCCATGATTCTCTGTCTGCCGCAGGTCTGACTGCCTCCCTTCTACTGACTGGTTGATAATGGCTGACTGATTAGTCCTCCCCACAAGGAAGACCCAATGACTATATAGGACAGTGAAGCTTGCTCTATTATTAATTTAGGAGCTGGCAAAGCTTTAATAAAGTTGTGTAATAATCCATCAGCATGAGCAGGAGCTTATAAAATCCAGGGAACATTTCATGGGAAAACACCTGGAAAGGGGTAAATGACCTGGCAGCTAAATACTGTCAGCTTTCTTCCCTCCATTGTAATTAACATCAGATAGTGGTGTATGGATGACCTAAGAAGTTTATCATCCCCCAGATCCAGTCCCATTCTCTCCATGTTGTGCCCACCACTCACTGTCTTTTACAACATATTTAGCAAGCTGGCAATTAATCGCTCATTTTCTTTGGCATCAGGAGCTGTTTATCTTTGGCACTCGCTCTCATTCAAGGCTGTTACCTGTGAAAAGGAGAGCTGTAGCTTTGTGTTTCAGTCACCACGCTTACTCAGCAGAGGCCACTCCCCATTAGATACAATGCTTCAGATGGCTACTTGAGTTTGAATGTGCCATTATTACAGGTATTATATGAAATTGCTTGTGTTATGTGAAGGGGAATACAGAGGTTCTGGATCAATAACTTCAGGGGATGTTGGGAGTGATTACAGTGCTCTGTCAATTCCCCCACTTGGCTGTCAGGGCTGATTTACAACACACCACCTCTTTAATTCACATCAAATACTCATTTCAGAGGTTAATACCATATACTCAATTTACATAAGTAGCTGATTTGTGTAAAATAAAATGACTTCCCCTTCTGTGTGTGCAACAGACCTGATCCTATAGAGTAATAAAAAGTGTAAACATGAAGGAAAGTCTGTCCTTTTCAAAGCCTTGCATGAGTGCCCCGGCTGCCAGCTAAATAAAATAGCTATAATTGAAGTGTCTCCATCACCGAGGCTTTGTTTAGAACACGCCTTGTCTCTGCTTCTGGCCTTATTTTTTAATTGTGGGAAGGACCACAGACCCATCCAACCATTCACCATAAAAGTTTCTGTGGACAGGGGGAATGGGACGTGTCCCCACCATGGTCCTGCCTGCATCCTCAGTTGGTGGGGGGCTGAGACAGACCCATCCTGCCTCTAAACTCTGGGACCAGAGATGCCCTGTGAATGTTCACTGCAGCCAATTGGTCGGCTCCCACCAGGGCAGTTTGCCTGAGCATCCCTTTTCTTCTTTCCCGTGCATGTGATCCCAGAACTCGGGAAAGGAGTCCAAAGCAGTGTGAAGTGCAAAGTCAGAGAGACACAGGATACATTTAGAGCCCCAAATTCCAGATTTTCTGTGCCAACAGCCATTCTCTGGGAAGTCCTTGGAAGGTCAGACACTGGGCAAACTCATGAGACGCCCTCACATGCCGAGCATGTCCTGGTGACATTTCCTTTGGAAAGTGACTTTGAACCTTAACTTGACACTCCTTTTCTAGTGATTCTGACCTAAAAGAGGCTTTTAGAAATCTGTGTACTTTTCCATGAATAAATACAACTTCCATAAACAAAGTATTTCTGGAGCCAGCAAGACCCCCTGGAAAGCCTCCCTAACAATTGTCTGTGGCTCAACAGTCAAATGAGTGACCACTAAACCCACACCCTATCAATGCACACAATTTCTGGGTACTGAAGCTATTCCAATAATAGACTAGAGAGGAGGGAAAAGATGCATTTATTGTCTGTCCTGGCATAAAATGTCCTTTGCATAAAAATATACAGCTCAATCCTGCACATCTGTGGCTTTCACAGTTGCTCATTGCTGCTGTGTATTTTTGAAATACTTTCCTCAAGTTATAAAGCCAGGAGAAAACACAGGATTCTATTTAAAATGTAATGAAAAAATCTCCATAAACTATGTCTATATTTTCTGAAAAGCCCTATTGTCCCAGAGAGCATAATATCACTTACTATGCAACTGAAATCAACAATCTTCACAATCTGCCATCTTTCCACCCATTACACCTTCAATGCAAGGTGCTGGTTTCTGAGAATCTGGGGGCTTCACATTGAAGACACAGGTCAACAGCATAGAGAATGCTGCTCAACCTGGCAGCACAGTAGGAATGTGGGAGTAGGGACAGGAAGAGGAGCAGGCCACACTCCTCAGAGGACTTCTCATCCTGGGTTCCCACAATGCAGGGCAGGCATGGGTCAGGCCTCGCTCCCTGCACCCCAAGGCCATGGTGGCCACATCTCCAGGGCTCTCCCTAGTCATGTTCCACTATACGTCTGCCTGATTAGCCACCTACAGCACCTGATGTGCTGGCCAAGAAGTTTCACCTCAATGTCATGAATAACAAAATCCAAGCCTGTGTGATTTGTGTCAATATGTCTAAGGGGAAATGTTGGGCTAGAATTCCAGCCTGTTGTCCTCTGAAATAGGAAACGGCTTCAACTTGGGATGCTCAACAGCTACCCTGATGCTCAAGCCACTCTGAAGAACATATTCCCACGTGCCAGGGACAGAGGACAGTGGCAGGAGCAGAGGAGCCACAGGAACATCCCAAACACAGTCCTGGCTCTCAGGGAGTTTGTGGTCCAGTGGGGAGATGACCCATAAACCAAGGTGGAGTGAAATTGCATTGACGTGTGAAGACTCTCCTCGCATGTTACAGTGAAGATGCCAACCACACTCCCAACTGTCAAATTAGACAGACAATAACTGCTATGAACTAGTATGAAACACTCGCTGGAGCTGGGGTCACCGAGAAAAGCATCACAGAGAGGGTGGGATCTTAGAACCTGGCATACAGATGGCTGCACAGGCAGAGCATTCCTGAGCACCTGTGAGTCCAGCATTCTCTCCTAGAGGAAGGTTGGGTTAATGGGAAACTAAGAGTGTGACTCTGGCATGGCATATGAAAAGCTGCTGACAGAAATCTCGGTTTCAAAGGAGCAAAAACTCACTTCTGAATAGCAATTTATAAAGATGGCAGTGTGTTAATATACAAACCCCTGGAGTTAGGTCTGATTGTACACAAAGGACATTCATAGTGAAGAACCATTTTCAAACAATAACAGAAAGTTCAAATGAGAATTCATATGCATCTCTGAAGCAGCTGTGACATTTACTTAAGAAAACAATGCACTTTGACAAAGTTACAGAAACTACTAATTACTCACAGTCAGTCCATACTTAACTACAATTTTAATAACAAGGCCAAAACAAACAGGGTGTCCGGAAGGCTGGTGTCTGGTAAAATATCAAGGTGAGGCTGTGTAGGATGAGTCATGGGCTTAAAGTCTCGTTTCACCAAATGATCTGTGCTGAACACAACATAGATACCATGAAAAATCCCAAACAGAACTGAACAGAGCCCCTCAAGGAAGCAGCTCGATGAGGGACTGAGAAAGAGGAGACTTTGCATGATGGATCAGGGACAGCGGGCAGGGAGAGGGACTACATAATAGGCACAGCCTACCCAGGTCCATCTCAGTGGGTATTCAGCAACGAAATGCCCTCCGTCCTCCAAGACGCTCAGAAGGTGCTCAGTCGCTGGTTGACATTCCAAAAGGCAATTCCAGGAGTTCACAAGTGTGCACATTAATTACTTCTGAGCCAGAGGGAAGACCTGGCATGCAGTAGGCATAAATAGGTGTTTATTTTAGAGTTGAATACAGTATACAGAAGGCGACGACCACAGAAGATGGGAGGCAGTGTGGGCATTCTTAATCTCCCCTCTCCCCACGCAGGTGCTTTCCTATGCCCAAAGCTAAAGTTAATTTCATGATTGCTAGAAAATTAGTCCTGACATTTTTTTTTTTCAGATGGGGTCTTACTGAATTGTCCAGGGTGATCTCCAACACTGTCCTCCTGCCTCAGCCTCCTGGGTAGCAGGAGTCCCAGGTGCACCACTGAGTTCAGCTAGGCATAACTTTGCAGTTGGAATTCCCTGTAAACATGAGTCCAATGTGATCAGTGCCACACAGGTGGCTTCTACCCATGGGTATTATTTTGCTCAGAGGAAAAGAAATGAGTGATTTACACTGAAAGTGTCTCAGGACCATGAGTGGGCCCCTGGTTTCCTGCACAGGGATGGTTCCCTTGTGAGGTGTCTTTCTCAAGGTCTTAGGGTCAGAGTCACCCAGGCCACGTGAGAACTACTACTGACAGGCAGGCAGCAGCCGCAGCCACTGGCCATGTGAATCCTAAACTATCATGAGCTCTCTCCATGTGGCCACTGTTCTAGTTGGCCTGAGGGGAGCATGGAAGGCTCCTGGGTATTCTGGAGTCCTGTACAGAAACACTCCAAATGGCACTGCAATGGAGACTTCCTCATGCCAGAGCAGATGGATGAGGATCGCTGGCCGGATTCACTTAGAGTGACCGGACCCCTGAGCAGCGGTGCACAGATCAAAAGAAAGCATCTCCTTGTCCCTGGTCTCCATGCTGCTTCTGGCTTACAAACACCAATGCTATCAATTGGCTGCTACTTTGAGGATCAGTGTCTGGGTCCTAACTCCACTCCCAGGACAAATCCATAGTGTTAGCAACAGAGGGCACATGGCCATGCGGGACTCAGGGTGACACCTTTAATCTTCACATGAAAATGGGGACTGTGGACAGGCAGGGGCCCACTGCCTGGGGCCTGTGAACAGGGGCACTTAGTGTGACCTCAGTAACCACAGCAGACCCTCCCTTATGAAACTGGCCGTTCCTGCTGGAGACAGAATTCCTTTTCCCTGGGAGGGGACACACCACCAAGTGAGGTGAAGGCGCATGCTGGGACAGGCTCTCCATGCCTCTGTGCCAAACAGTCTCCCCCTGGCTCTGTAAAATATTTGGCCACGTTAAGATCTTCATCTTTTTAGGTTATTGTTCTATTTCTGTGAGAAAGAGGAAATTAATGATTTTGGCTCCAATTTCTTAAAAAAAATAAAATGCATGCAGCCTTTCCAATGGTGAATTTGCATCATAAAATAACCAGTGTTTCTGGGGATCCTGCACTGCTGTGTTCTCAAGCTGCTAAACCCAAGTTCATGGTAAACAGGGCACTGTGGTCTCTGTGCAGGCAGGAAGAACTTGGAACCCAGCTGCAGGGGCAGTCCTTCTATGCCCGGATTGGGGAGTGTAGGTGCTGCTGCCCAGTCTGATTAGGAGCCTCAAGTGCAGGGGCCTCCCCAGAGCAGGCGCCTCCCTGGCAGGCACGCAGCAGCCTGGCAGCATGGCTTTCATTTCTTCCATCCTGAGTTCTGCTCCTCTAGGCTGGGGGTTTCTCCCCGTTGAAGTGTTTGCATTCCTCCTTCCTTTGTCTCAACCAGAGGGTTTTAATAGCCTAAAGTAACTGAAAAGGGACCTACAACAGAAAGGCTCTGGTCTCCAGAGCAACTGTAAACGCAGGCCCAATCGCCATGGCAAAGGGAGAAGCTATTTGCTGCCGCCTTTTCAGAGCGTGAGCAAGGCCGACAGCTTTCCTATAATCACCTGATTATTTGGAGGACTAACTATATTATAATGTTAACTATAGGAGGTCTTTGAAAATACGTGGGCAAAGAAAGAGGAATAAGGACATGCACCTGGTTTTCCTGCTTCACTATGAATTACATTATCAATTTAAGATTTCTAAAACTGTCTCTTCTACTAATTCAACCAGAGAGGAAGGTGTGTCCATCCTCCAGGTCTCTGTCTTTCATTCTGCATTCTGTGCAGAAGCCTGTCTCTAGCCCGAGCCTGTGGACGCAGGCACCACCAGGAAGCACATGGCTGGATACACCCAACTCCATCAACTTGCCCCAAGTGGACTCCATCAGGGCCCAGGAACTGCTGCTTCCCATCATGTGCAAGTTATGCCACATCACGCACCTGTATGCGCTTGTACGAGTGGGCCCTTCATTCAGGAGGTTGCATGGCCAGGGTATACTGTGCCTCAGTGTGGGCCCAGTGGCCTGTGGGAGAGAGCTGGGCTTGCTTCTCGACACTGAGAAGTGCCCCCAACTCTGCTGCCCATGCTGCCTGTCTTCCCTGTCCTTCACTTAAACATGGCAATGAGTTTAAATTTCAGTCACCATCTCTGATTTAAAGTCCGAAATCTCTCTCTTGGGGAAAGTTGACCATGTGGCCTGCTGGATTCAACATAAGTCTTCTGCTGGTAAGTTCCAGTGTCAGGCACCTTCGAGGCAACGTCCAGAGGGAAACCATGACCTCACTGCTCTTTTCTGGAGCTTCCTCTGTGGGCCCTGTCTGCCTGTCCCTCCTTCTCTGTGTTCTGCCTGCCTCTCTCACAACCTATACACAAACATGCAGTTATGGATTTGTGTATTACATGGCATATTTAATTTCCTATGTATGTCTAAAAATATTACTATCAAAATGTGAAGGGACAATACATTACTAGAGAAATGACAACTACTTTGTTTCTGATTTCTGGGAGAATGTAAATATCCTCTCTACAAAATATAAAGTACAAATAAAATAATTTTTACTCCATATGTCAGTTCTTCAAGAGAATAGAAAGTTTTTGACTTGCCTTTATCAGTTATAATTTGGAGAATAAAATTTGGGAAAGAAATACCATGTCATGTCACTTAGAAATTACATTTTAAAATGCAATAAAATAGAAAGAAGAAAATAAATCTGCCTCAATGATTTAAATGTATTTATATAATTAGACATTATTCAAGACCTGAATTTAATTTTCCTAATCATTTGTTGAAAACAATACCCCTCCTACACCTGCACTTAAATTCAGGTTGTATCTATGCAAAGTCTCTTTAAGTTGCTGTTTTTCCTCTGTAAAGTGACCCAAATGACCAAAGCAGAAATGTACTTCCCAAAATACCAAGCCCTAACTAGAGTACTTATCTCGTGAAGATCCTAACAGCTCAATGCAGGAAAGAAATCAGTTTTATATGTAAAAATGCTTCCTTTTATCCCTGATTTTTTTTAATTCTCAAATCTACTTGAAAAAAAAATGTGACGTTCTTTAAGTGAGGACTTTTGGCAGCAAGTGGGTCCAGTGGAGTCCAGGTGAGAGTCCTGTGTCCCATGGGAGCCACATCGGACCCCACTCACCTGCTGGGCTGGTCATGGCCCCAGCCTCTCTGGGAAAGGGAAAACCAAGTTCCATGCTGGAAACTGCAGAACCAGGAAATATCCCGTGGCCTCCGTTAGGGTCTTGAGGAAAATCCCCCCAAGAAAAAGCTATTACCTTAAGCCCCACAGACGTCACGGCTCCCTCTGTCTCCAAAGCATCAATTTGTCTATCAGCCTGATCTGCCACTGCCTGCCGCAGTCCTGTTCCATGCTGGGTTTATAAATTGTGTAAAGATAAAAGGCTTACCCTACTGTAAAAAGAAGTAAGATATAATATTGAATTTGCACTAAAATGAAAATTTTCCTGGTGCCCCTAGGTATTTAAAATGACTGTTTTCCTTGCAATGAATATAATTCACTCTGCCTTTTCTGAAGTATAATCCCACAAGGTTTGATCAAACAAAAATGCTCTAATGATTGCAAATGTCTCAAATATTCTGACCAGTGAGTTAAGTGAGAAAAGTTTCTATGTTAAAAGAAATAATAAGTGGAATATCACACATATATAGTAATTGTGAAGCATCAAATTTACATAGAAATCGTGGGAAAGGATCCTGGCACCATGTTTAACTGAACAATTACATGCATGGGGGATTGCTAAGAAGCTGCTGCAGGCCCAGTGTGTTTTCTTTAGCATGGTAAGTCCTGTAATGGAGTCTTTAAAAGCTTCAAATGTATAGTTAGATTAACCTTTCTGTTTTAGTGTTCCCCCCACCTCAGGGGAAAAAAAAAGAAAATAAAGAAAAACAGGACAGAGGAGAGAGCTGGGGAGTGATTCAAAAGCCGATGAAAGGCTGCCCCGCCCCTCTTGCCCACCCATCTCCTCAAGTCTCTCCCTCCAGCACACATCCATTCATTGCGCACTTCACGTTTTGGGTAAAAACAGATCCTTCTCTTTCCTTCCAGTTTAAGGTCCAAGGATCTCACTGAAGCTCCTGGACAGGGAACTAGTTAGTGCAGAGCTGATCCTGGGGGAAGGCTGTTTGTCTCCCAGCAGTTCAGGCAGCTCTTCTGATCAGGAAGTCTGTAGCAGACAATGCTGGACCTCAGAAGCCTGTGATGGCAGAAGACTGATGCCCAGCCTCCCCTCTTAAGGGACATGAGCAAGATCGCTCCTGCTGCCTTCTCTCCTGGCAGCCTCTGCGAGCTCTGAGTCTTACCACAGCACAAGGGCACTTCTATGGGCATGGCCGGGTGCACCCTTGGGAGGGATGGTTCTCCCTCAGCACCCAGGAGCACTGCGCACCATTGAGCAGCTCTGAGAACAGCAGGCCACAGCTCAGGCCTTGGCAGCAGGCTGCACAGAGCAGCTTCCTCACCAGGCCCGCCCCCAGCTCAGATCCAGGACACTGCAGGCCCTGCCATTCCTGCTGCACCTACACCAGGTCCCTCATTCTCATCCTCTTGGACAGTGAGACCAGACACATCTCTGTGGCGTGTGTGTGGGGGGGATCCTGTGCACTGTCATGTGCTTTGCTGGCCCCACTCTGTGGGGTGCATATCAGAAGTGCCTCACCCAGCAGAAACACTCAAACACTTCTCCAAGTATTGCCACATACCCCTGGGGTGAAACCACCCTGCTGAGAACCACTATTCTACATGCTAAGGGATGTAGAACACAAGCCTTTCATCCACCTCCCTTTCCCAGGAGCCAGTGTGGCTCTCTCAAGTCCACGACTGAGACATCAAAACTGCCTAGGGTGTCTCAAGACTTCCTTGTTTCTTTTTTTTTTCCCAAAAAAGATCAATTTTGTAGCTAAACTAAACTGAATGAATCAAAACCTATGCATACAATAGAAATAGTCAATAAGCACATTCCTGACTTTTCTAACGTCATCTCTTCCTGATAAAACTCTGAACTTTCTGGTGAAGAGAGAAGGTGGTGTGTCAGCCATTTTCCCACGTCATGTGCCCACAGTCTAGAGTAGGAAAGACGGGTGGTGCACACCCATCACTAGGGCTCCTCTGTTCCACGTGGTCATGCCAAGAACCAATATCTGTGGTGCAAAGATTCTGAAGACACTTCACAATGTTTCCAAGAAGCATAGCATGAAGACTATAAACCCAACACCTGGCACAGGGGCTCATGTCTGTAACCCCAGCAGTTCAGGAGGCTGATGCAGGAGGATCACAAGTTCAAACCAGCCTCAGCAACTTAGCAAGGCCCTAATCAATGTAGCAAGACCCTGTCTCAAAATAAAAAGTAAAAAGGGCTGGGGATGTATGTGTGTATGTATATATACACATAGACAACAAGAATGCTTTAATTTATGCATATAACTTTAGGGCTTGCCAAGGGTTTCCCAGCAAATCATGTCATTGCTTTTCCACACAGCTTCTATCCATCCATCCACTCCTCCACCATCACCCATCCTTCCACCACCCATCTGTTGGCACATTTATTCACATATCCATTCATCTGTTTGGATCTTCATTCAGTCCTTAGTGTGTGTGGAGCACTGCAGGGAAACTCTGTGCTGGGCACTCTGGGGACAAGGGTAAGCCCAGTAGGATTCCTGCATGCAGCACACAATCTAATCAAGACAGAATTAGCACAGAAGACTCACTGCACCTTGCTCTGTCTGCCTGCAAGTGAGAGCAAGTGGGTTGGTGAGCAAACCCAAAGCATTTCCTACATTACCCTTCAGAGACTCAGAAAGACCCTCATAGGCAGCAGGATGGCAAATGGGACAATCAAGCAAAGGTCACACATTAGCTTCTGGGCTCTTGGATCGGGATCAGTATTCTGAAAGAATGAATCATTTATTATACAGATTTTATTGAGTTCTATGTATTTCAATACATGTGTGCAATAACACACACACACACACATTCATGTGCACATGTGTTTCCATCTGCAGGACCAAGGCGGTTGGGCAGAGGAGGGCCAGGTTGTGCTTTGAACCTGGAAGTTGGCAGATAGATCCTGCTCTGAGCCCCACACAGACAGCACAGGGCTTCTTTGATAGGCCCATACCCATTGGGGTGAAGAAGAGGGCAGAGGACAGAGCTTGGAATCTGGAAAGGAGCTGGAGGGGTTTGATACATATGGAAGGGCTGGGGTGGCAGAGCTCTTCCAGGTGGGAAGCCCAGGAGAGCCTTCTGTGGCCAGGCAGAACGGCTCAGTGGTGGCCAGCACCACGGCTGTGGAAGCTGGGAACAGGTGGGAATAAAAGAGGCAGCTGTGCAAGAGTCTCTCCTCAGTGTGGCCAGATGTCTGGAGGCCCTACATAGTCAGACCAGCAGATGCCCTTCCCTGCCCAGCAGAAGGCCAGGGCGTGGCCCACGAGAGAGTGAAGCAGGAGGCTGCATCACCACACTGACCACAGGGAACAGAGGCACACACTTGTTCAGCTCCTTGCTTGCTTGGCCTTCGGGACAGGTGCTGTCAGGCCTTATGAGTCCAGCCAAGAAGAGGAACAATCCAAATGGACAAATACACAGGCCTAAAGATACCGATATGAAATCCCCAACGTGCAAAAACAGCAAGACTCCTCACAGAAAGCCCCACAAGCATGGAATCCCCCTACATGCCTGGAGTTTCCACTGGCCTTGCAATGCTTCCTGCTCACTCATGAGCTAAAGTCAAGTGTCATCAGACACATGAGCACAGGCTGCAGCATGACATGAAGAGAGGGTAACAAACACAGCAAAACATGTATCCAGATAAATCAGGAGATCACACAAGAACAAACTCTATGGAAGCCATCACTAATGTCTTTAAAGAAATAAGAGATGATGTTATATCCAAGGAATAAGAATAGAAGGCCACAAAAAGAAATCACTCAGAGAACAAAACAAATTTAGTATATGATGGCAGAAATGAGAAGTTCAGAGCATTGGACAACGAAGTAGAGTAAACCTCTTAGAAGGCAGAGCAAAACCTCAAAGAAATAGATTTATTTTTCTATATAAAATAATAGAAAGAGACAAGAATTTAGAAATATAAAAAGAAGGTTAAGATAATATTACAGTATTAGTTGAGCAGGTTCAATATCCTAATAATACCAATTCTAGAAGGAGGTGAGAGGAGACATAGGAGAAGAAATAATCATTAATTTCAGAAAATTTCTAGGACATGAGTTTTCAGATTGAAGAAGTCATGTGCCCAGGAAAGGGATGATTGTAGATCCACATCAGTACACTGCACTGTGGAGTCCAGAACATGATAGAAAAGAACCAAAGTCACATACAGAGAACCAGAGGACCAGAGCTTTCTCCACAGCAACCCAGGAAACTGGAGGACTTCACATCCTGGATGCAAGTGTTTCCTGTTGGACTTCTGTATCTATCTGAAATAGCAAAAAAAAAAAAAAAAAAAAAAAATGAGGCAAAATCAGGATTATTTTCAGACATACCAGATTCTTCAAAAATTTACCTCAAATGTATACCTTATCAGAGAACTACTGCAGGGAGCCCTCCAACAAAGGAAGGGGTGAGTCAGGAAAGAGGGAAAATGTGGACCAGGAAATTAGAGAGGCACAAAGAAATCCTCAGACCACGATGATTGGTGAGGCCGGGAGGTTCTCCAACCCCAAAAGGTTCTGGAGAGATGCCAGGAGTTGACCTGCAATTCGGAGCATTAGAAAAGTAGAGAAGTGTCAGGCTGTAATTAGTTGAAAGTACATAGAAAATGAGGGTATACGAGGACAGCTGTGAACTCCAGGAGCCCTGGGCAGCCAGCAAGGGAAAGCAGTCATGCACAGTGCACAGTGCCCATGCTCAACACCCACTAGGTCCAGTTGGTAGAAGGAGCTTCAGAGAGTCAGCACCACCACGTCAGGAGGACATGCATACCAAGAGCAAGCTGGTTCATGTCTTCATGAAGGCGTTCAGCAAGTCAGGGCTAAGGTAAGCCTCCAAGAAGGAGCAATCTAGACACTTTTATTTAGACACATGGAGATATATAACTAAAGAATAGGAAGTTGAAATTTATCGTGTCTGAGGAGGGTAAATGGGAGCAAGGGAGGCAGGGAGTCTTGTGCTTGGCACAAATGCTGCAGGAGAGTGAATTCACACTTGAACTATATGTACACTAAATATTTTATAAGAATTGGAAGTATAGAATTAATTGGAGTTTACCAAGAAAGTGAGAGGGATGCCACTCAAGACAGCAAGAAGGAGCAATTTGGTGTGGACAGGGGTTTTTATGGGAATGTGAGTGTATGTGTGTGGAGGTGAGAAGAGGCAATGAGGGATGGGACTGTGGGGCTAGACAGAGGCCCTCCAGAGGATCTTGGATTCTATTCTCAGGAATCTGGACCCCATCCACTAAGACTGGGAAAGTGATTGCACATGGAACCACAGTGCCATATTAGTTACCAGGGCCCTCCAGCTGGTAGTATGGTGCAGGCAAGGTAGGTGGGAAGCTGAGGGGTTTAGTTCTGGGCAGAGAAGACAGTTGGAATAGATATTGGAGGAGTATATACTGAACTTGATGCCCATCTTGACTGAGAGTTTGGCTGGGTATGAAAATCACAACTGGAAATTGGGTAGAGAAAAAGCAAGAGAAAAGTGGGCCTAACCCAGCCAGATGATCAGCTGTACGAGGGCAGGGCTGCACCCCTCCTGTTCCTACTGTGTCTCCTGCACCAGGGCCTTGCACAGAGAAGGAGCCAGGGAATGGAGAAGGGCTTCACCTCCTCCTTGTTCTCCACTCTCCAGATGCCAGAAGGGAGACATCCTGGTGCCCTTGGGAGCGAGCTCATGAGGACGGCAGAGCACGAGATGGAAAGGACTTGGGTGTTGCCCATCAGGAATGCCACAGTGCACCAGCTGCCCCTGGAAGAGCTCAACCCAAGGAGGCTTCCCAGGAGAAACCATCCTTCCAATCAGAGCACTTTGTTCATGGGGCTTATGGACAAGGCCAGAACCTCAGCCCCTTTCCTTCTCTGTCCACATGCCCCCAGAGGCGGCCAGCATGGTGGATCACTCATAGCACATCAGCTCTCACCCAGCTCCAAGCACCTGAGTCCCTCTTCTTCAAGCAGGACATTCCTGTGCTGCTGAGACAGCCCACACATCTGTCTCTGGCCATACCCACCTCCCACACATTCACAAGGCAGTGCCAGGTCCTGACCTCCTCTGCCCTTGAGGCCCGGGCTCACTCAGGGCCTGTCTGTCCTCAGCTCACCCACTGGGCTCCTCTCAATCTTTAGGGTGCAGTCAGGCACAGCCTTGGCTCAAAATGCAAATACACTTCTGGAAAAGGCCAACCTAAGAGAGGCCTTTCTATGCCAATGAGTGTGTTTAGATGTGTCTTCAAACACACACAGACTTATTTACATTTTAATATCACGGAGCTGACTGAGCAGAACAAATCAACTGCTCTGTTAGGGCCTGAACTCCCGAGGCCTCCTCTCCCTTGGCCTCCCAGGCCTGGTATGGGAAGGCTTTCCCAGCTTCTGCTGAACACCACTGAGTCGGTGCCCTTCGCCAGCTGATAGTCTAACCAAAGATTCATGGGCTTGAGAGGCCTGAGTGCAGAGGCAATTCCAAGGGTGCCTGTGTTGGACACTCTCCACACCAGCAGGCAGTGCATCCCTTGCCCTCAGCTCTGCATGGTTAAGGCAGCCTGTTGTGCTGTTTGCCCTGAGCTCTGCAGTCTCTGTCTTCTGCAAGAGGACTCTAGGCTGGGACATTGGTGGCCCCTCCTCAGTCACCTGGTGCCTGACACATGTGCTGCCAAGTGCCACGTGTTGTCACAGGACTGTGGAGAAGCTGGTGGGAGAGAAACCATGGGAAGGTCCAGACATCACTGCACCATGGAGCGCCAGTAGCTCAGGCCTCCATGGCATTGCCCCCACTCAGAGTCTCCACCTCTGCCAGTCAGGTGTCACTACACAACAACCCACCCACAAACAAGCCACTTAAGGATGTAATATTTCACCAGGCTGGCTGGCAGGCCCCTGCTGCCCTGCCTGGGTCCCCGTGCAGCCCCTCTTCCTGGGTCTAGAGGCCACTGCCTGGTGCTGGCTGTCAGCTGAGCTGCTTTGTCATTCTCCACATGGGGCTCAGCCCTCAGCAGCCAGTCCAGCTTTGGAGTAGTGCCCTAGGGCCACACACCCAGGGCACAGAGGCAGTGATGTGGAGCCACTCAGGGCACAGCCAGGAGCTGAAATGTCACTGCCTGAGATTCAATTGGTCAAAGAAGGCCAAGGCCTGTCCTCTGGTTGCTCCGTCAGACACCACCAGAATGGGCACCTGAGCCCAGGTTTGCCTCTGGATCCCTCTAGCAATGCAAGGTGGATCCCCAGAGGGCATTGCAGCATGGCAAGTCAGGAAGGTCAGGCTCCGCCTGAGGGCCAGGTCCAGGGCTCAGGAGAGAGCGACTTCCTGCTGAGAAGGGCCCTGCCAAGCCCCGTCCAGGACAGTTCACACCTTCACGCTCCCACTTCCACTGGGCCGGCCTCAAGCTGCCATCTTTCATTCTCCCCAGGAAGTTGCCTCTTGTCTCTTCTCTCGGGCTGCAGCCTCCTCGTGTCCCCTCATCTGCTGCACAGCAGCCCCAGCTGCCTCCTCCAAGAGGAGGACCTGATCATGGCCACTTGTCCTACAGCTGTAATGGTTTCCCCCTCAAAAGACATGCAGCATACACGCAACAGTGGACCCCAGGAAGGGACTACCGTGTGGCTTTGGGAGGTGAGAGTGATGCCATGCCTGTGATGATGGGGGCCATCCAGGTGTGGAGATGCCCCAGCACGCCCTGTCACAGTGACCACCATGTCCTTTGCTTTTCCCTCCTCTGCTGGCCTCTGCAACAGGGAGGTCATCTCGGCTCCTTGCAGCCTGAGGCAAAGCTCGAGTGCTCAGGCTGAGTCATGAGAAGCTGGGAGCAAGGGTCAGGGGAGAGGCGGGCTGAGTGGAGGCTGTAGGGCCTGGCAGGGGAGGGCAGGAGGTGGCTGTGCAGGTGCAACCAGAGGTTGAACCACGCCCTGGGGCCAGGACAGAGCTGTGGACCACAGCTGCCCATGGCCAGGAGGTAGCTGGCCTGGGGCAGGCGGGCCATTACAGCACAGGAGCTCATAATGGGCCGGGAACAAACTCCCTTTGAAAAACAGGCTACTTCTGAGGGTCCAGATGAACAGGCCCAGGACAGGACCATGGACAGACAAGAAGACTGCAAGAAACAGCTACATAGCCATAAGAGACACTGAGGAGACCCGACTTGGGGTCAGAGCTGCCCCTCCGCCCTGAGTTAGCAAGGCCACGATCGCTGTTGCTGTTTCCTCTGCTAAAATCAAGGAGCATTCCGGAGGCACAAGGTCACCTTATTTCACAGAGTTTATTATCTTGTACCAACTGAAAACTTCTGTCTGTAGAATAATTAGTAAAGGAGTAAAAAACAGAAAAGCGATTAGGCAGTAGCCCACAGGAGACACCCCATCCGTGGGCAATGGGATTGCTGTGAGGGCTGAGGAGTTAACGGGGGCTGGGAAGCACCTGGCTCCTCCTGTCCTTGGGGTCACTGCTGACCAAGCCGAGGAGGAAGCACTCAGGATGGACTGGCCCAGTGTGAATAAAGATGGGGGCTGGCAGGCAGCAGAACACTGAAGTCCGGAAGGCCAGCAGTGCCCTGGGACAAGAGTCCTCCCCTGCCACCTGCTGCCCTGGGACCCTCTCAGAAGCAGGTTCTCCTGGTCTCTTTCTGCACCCCTCCTGGGTTCCCTGATCCAATGGTGGACTGGCCAGCAGAAAGTGGTGGGCAGAGCCCAGGCTCCAGTGGCTGAGTGGTTCCCGCAATGTTATAGGAAAGGGAAGAGGGACAGATGGCTTTCCAATGTATCTAGGACTGTACTTAGAGAGCAGCAGGCCAGCCTCACACCTGCCACAGATTCAGCCAGCTGGACACCTGCCAGGGACAGTGTGCAACACCTGGCCACAGACCCCACAGCAGGTGACAAGGGCACTGCTGGCTACCCTTCCTGACAAGGATCTGCAGTGAAAGGAGAACCCAGCAGAGGTGGCGGAGCTACACAGCCACACAGAAAAGGGCCAGGTCTCATCAGGTGTGAAGAACAGGGTTCAGAGGAACAGCACCCTCTGTGGAAGGCTGAAGAAAACTGAAAGCATTTCATTCACGTTTTCAGTGAGAATGCTCAGAACACAGGCTGCAGGGAACCAAGAGAGGGGATGGGGTAAAGAGAAAGACCAGAAGAATGTCGAGGAGTACTAGTGAGCCATGGCTGGAAAGTCCAGTGGAGATGGACAGAAACCAAACTTTACCAGGGCTGGGTGTGGTGGCACATGCCTGCAATCCCAGCAAATTGGGAGACTAAGGCAAGAGGATTGCAAGTTCAGGGAGACCCTGCCTCAAAATCAAAGGGCTGGGGATGTGGCTCAGTGGTAGAGTACCCCGGGTTCAATTCTCATACCCCAAACCACCAAACTTCACAAGGGACCTGTGTTCCAGATGAAGAATTAGTGGCCAGTGCTTCCCTAGCTTTGTGGGCACCTTGCAAAGAGCAATCCTGTCACCCATCCTTATCTGGAACCCGAGGAGCTGAAAAGAAGAGCCACAACTGTTATTTTCAACAGGAAGATTTTCTCCTCTGCCCCTCTCTCAAACAGCAAATCACAAAGAGCCAAGAAATGTGAACTGTGGTGACAAGGCAGACGTTCAGCAGCAAAATAATAGTATTATGAATATAATAAATTTCTATACATCAGCAATAATTAAAAAGCTATTCAGAATAACCACATGACATAAAAATAAAAGTCAATAAACATGATGAAAAATACCCTTTAGTCAGCAATATGTTTACTGAGGAAACAAATGAAATAAAAAGCACATTCTATTCCTAGATCAACAATCTGACATATACTGTAAGGATATCAGTTCACCCCAAAATTGACTAGCAAACCAAATGAAATTCATACACACACACAAAAAAATCTTCCTGCATAGTTTTGTGAACTTCACGAATGTATATGAAGCGGGATGTGGAAGTTCACACAAGTAAGGAAACAGGAAGGCTGATTCAGTGCCAGAGACAAGGCAGAGTTCAACAAAGCAGGCAAAGATAGAACCAAACTGTGCTGCCCTTTAGTGTAAGGCCACAAGCACCTTATATCAGTGGAGACAGACTGAACCAGAATAACTGCTCAACTGTAAACAGATAAATCCATTGGACGCATATCTATATAGACTCCAGATGAATTACTACAACAGCAAAGTCATAAGAAACTAAGGAAAGAATATTTTATACATACATGTCTGGTGTGCAGACAGATTTCTGTAAACATGATATCAACCTAGAAACACTAAGGAAAAATTTGATGGTTTTGGCAACCTAAAATTTTCAAACAATTTTCATGTTAAAAAATAGGAGAAAATGATAAAGTGGGGAAAATACTTAAAACATGCAGTATCCAAAGGCTGTTAATTTTCTCAATATGTAAAGAGTACTTGCAAATCAATAGAAAAAAAAGGTATCTTCATGGACGAAAGGACTATGGATATAAATAGGCAATTCAGAAAAGATTAATAAGCAGCCCATCACCATATGAGAACTGTTCAACCTCACCAGCTGCCAAGAGAACACAACCTAAACCAGGTGCCATTCTTTAAATGGTCAAAAAAGCAGATTTTCAAAAACAAAACAAAACAAAAAACACTCAGGTTGTCAGCTGTTGCTAGGAATTAAGCATCATTTTGATACCTCTCTGATGAGTGTGTCCTTTTGTGTGAAATCTCAGAAGAGCAGAACTTCCATGTCTCAGGCGTGTCCTAGACCTTTACCTCCTTTGGGTCAGCAATTCTAACTCCTGATTTTTCTCCTGAGGAAACAATCAAACAGACACACACTAAGATTTGAACCACCAAGAATGTGAATTGTAAGTTTTAAAATCAAACCTGGGGAAAACAATGGAGTGTTCATCAAGACAGTGGTTTTAAGTGAGTCAATTTAAAAGTAGTGACTACATTTACATAAAGAGTCTCTGTATAAATCCGAAGTCCCTGTATAAAGCATGTAATGACATGGGGACATGCTCATGGCATAATGCTAAGTGAAAAAGGCAGATGTTGTGATCTCCAAGTCATCTTGTAAAAATGAACTTTGTCTTAGAGCCACCCTACATTTCCTCTTCCAAGTAAAGTAGTCATTTCTAACATGGTCTGAACAAAGAACATAACAGAGGCCACACAGAAGCATCCAGGCCAGGGACAGTCTGAGAGGTGGCTCGACTTGAGAGCCAAGTGCAGAGGAAGCTTTCCCCTCCCAGCTAAAACTCACTCTTCAGAATGAAGCCTGAGATCCTGCCTAGCAAAGCAGCCCACAGAGGGTGGTCACCAAGTGTCAGGTGGGATGTGCTTTGATGACAGCTGAATAGTGTTAAGATGCATAGGCACAGAGGGGGAGCCCACTGCAGAGGGGAGGTGTCTGGGCAGTGGGGCCACAGGAGCCCTAGTGCCCATGGGCCTGCAGGAGCTTCAGGGAGAAGCAGAGCACCTGCCAGATTCCTGGGCCCCTCCACTGAGCCAGCCGGAGCCCAAGGTGGTGCTCAAATGGCTTCTGCTGAGCTGAGGCTGAGGTCCTGCGCCAAGTACCCCTGGCATATCCCAGTGTGGGTGAACACAGGTCTCTCCACCTTCCCTGGGAGAGAGCTCACATGCTCACAGGTGGGAGTGACCGTGTGGCTATTGTTCCCCAACAGCGAGGTCAATGCTGATTTCCCCGGTACCACCGGGATCTGGCAGGGCACCTCCCCAAGCCATCACTGTGTGTCCATCATTTCTGATCTCAGCACAAATTCAGCATTCTCCAGAGGCCCAGCCTCTTCTTTCACCCATGCAGAGGGTGCAGCTCAGGACACTGGGGGACAGGCTCCCTGTGCCGGTGTTGGGAATGCTCTGTGCCTCCCTGAACAGCAGTTCTGGGGCTCTTTGTTCTTGGCAGGGCTGGTCTTCTCTGGGCAGGAGGGCTGGCCAACCCTCCTCCTTTCTTCTTCACCTGCTCATCTGAGCTCCCATTTCCCACCTGGCCCCATCTGGGGCCAGATCAGGCCTGCCACAGGTCCAGGTCCTGGAAGGGACTGGGGTCCAGCAGAGAGGGGAGCACCCCTGCCAAAGGCAGCCAGCAGGGATTGCCAGGGCCAGCACCAGGGGTGGCCTTGGACTGCTTTATGCCTCCGTCAACAGAGGCCCTCCAGACATGGCCCCAGGGCCCCAGCACCCCTAGTGTACTTCCATGGACTTGGGTCCCTGGCTTTGTGCTCCAGGGAGCACCTGGACAGCATGCCCAGTGAGGGACAGAGCAGGGTGCGATTGGGGCACATTGGATATTTTCAGCTGGCCACCCACGTCCTGTGGGCACTCTCCCTCCCACTCCCACCTGACACCCACCATCCGCTTTCATCAGTTTGCTTCCTGTCTTGTTTAAAGCTCTATAAGCTTAAAGCATCACCACATGGGGAAAGGCTTCCTGCGAGTGGATTAAACAGGAGTAACTCTGGAAGCCAGGTGCCTGTGCCCCTGCACAGGTGTGGCCTGCTTCTCTCTCTTCCCTCCATCTGCCTCCCATGGTCCATCAGTGGGCACCTTGTCCAGAAAGTGGCTTGTAGACTCACACCTTCTCCCTGGAAGGAGACAGCTGCTTCTCACAGACTGAGTGGGGTGTGGTGGCAGAGGACTCAAAGCCAAGTCCCAGCTGAGGACACATATGGGCCAAGAGCAGCCCCAGGCATCCAGAGCCCTACAGGGCTCCCTGAGTCGGGCGAGATGGAAGCCCAGGAAGTCTGTTGCTGCTCAACACAGCATGGAGGCTCTGTGGGGCAGCACATCCAGGGCCTTGGAGCTGAATCCACAGGCCTCTTTTGTGAGGCTATCTCAAGGATTATTTTATGTGAATACTTTATTCTTTTTTCTTGCAAGGAAATCTACATTGCGTAAGCTTGAGGCCTTCCCAAACACTTCACTCCACTCACTATACAATTCTAGCAACAGTTACACAAACACAGATCCAGGCCCAGGCAACACTCTGAGGCCTGCCTGGTACAGACACCCTTTCCTCAATGGCTCTAGGCACTCTGTGCTCTTCAAGACACAGGAGTGGCAGGGTGCGGCTCAGTGCCCAGTGCCTTGAACTGCAGTTTGGTTTCTATGACATGAAGTCAGTAAGCCATATTCCTCCTAGGGCACAGGGAAGTGCTGGCTGGGTCCTGGTGCTGACAGGCACACACTGTGATGCTTCTCTACATTCATCTTCCTCAGGAGGAAGGTGGGTGGTGGCTGGGTTCCCTACCCTTCAGGTGGATAAAGAGTTTCCCTCCCCATCCTGCAGCACGAGATGAAAGCAAACAAGCAGGGGCCTGTATGATGGCCACTCAGCTCAGGAGTTCCAAGGAAAAAGGTCCTTGAAACAGGTCAGCCTCCACAGCCAGCAGGGAACCCTGGTCAACCTGTGACTGGCTTCCCAAACCATGACACACATTTGCTGTGTCCTCTGTGTTTCTCTTCAGTCTGAAGGAAACAAGAGCTCACGGAGGAATTGCTAACATAGGCCGAGCACACAGAGGACTTGCTCAGAGAGGCCATTCTCACAGAGGTTGAGCTCACAGAGGCCGATCTCACAATCTGTGCTAACACAGGCCTTGCTCACAGACAACAAGCTCAAGAGAACATGCTCACAGAGACTGTGCTCACAGAGGCCTTCCACGCAAAGATTGTGCTCACAAAGGCCTTGCTCACAGAGGTCTAGCTCACAGAGGCGGTGTTCATAGAGCCTTCCCTCAAATAGGCTGAGGTCACAGGGGTCAGGCACACAAAGGCCGATATCACAGGGACTGGGCTCACAGAGGCCTTGCTCACAAAGAACTTTGTCAGGAAGGCCAAGCTCACAGACGCCATACTCATAGAGGCCGCGCTAAAGAAGAACTTGCTCAAAGAGGCCTTGCTCACATAAGACTAGCTCACAGAGGCCTTGCTCACATAGGCCTTGCTCACAGAGGCCATGTTCACAGAGGCCTTGCTCACAGAGTTCATACTCACAGAGTCATAGCTCACAGAGGCGGTGCTCAGAGTCCAAGATCACAGAGTCCATGCTCCCCGAGGATGTGCTCATAGAGCCCTTGCACACAGGGGCCATACTCACAGAGGCCAAGCTCAGAGATGATAAGCTCACAGAGGCCTTGCTCTCAGAGGCTGTGATCACAGAGGTCATTCTCACTCACTCCAAGCTCACAGAGGCCATGTTCACAGAGGCCTTGATCATAGGAGCCTAGCTTACAGAGGCCATGCTCACAAAATTCTTCCTCACAGAGGCCAAGCTCACAGAGGGCTTTGTCACAGAGGCCAAGCTCACAGAGGCCTTGCTGATAGAGGCCTTGCTCACAGAGACCTTCTGCACAGAGGCCTTGCTCACAGGGGCCATGCTCAAAGAGGCCACGTTCTCAGAGGCCTAGCTTACAGAGGACTAGATCACAGAGGCCATGCTCACAAAGGCTGAGCTTACCGAGGTCGAGCTCACAGAGGCCGAGCTCAGAGAGGATGAGCTCACAGAGGCCTTGTTCACAGAGGCCTTGTCTCAGGCCAAGTTCAGAAAGGACGAGTTCACAGATTCCATGCTCACAGAGACCTTGCTGACAGAGGACTTGCTCACAGATGCTGTGCTCACAGAGGACATGCTCACAGAGGCCATCCTCACAGAGGCTTTGCTCACAGAGGCCATTCTAATAGAGGCCAAATTCATAGAGACCATGCTGACAGAGGCCATTCTCACAGAGGCCGAGCTCACAGTGGTGGTGCTCAGAGGCAGAGCTGGCAGAGGCTGAGCTCACAGAGGCCAAGCTCACAGAGGCCATGCAAAGGGGTTGGAAGTGCAGGCATGGAAGGGTGTTCCCTAAGATGGTGGGGCGATAGCCAGGCAGTGACCAGTGTTCACAGAGACCCAGTCTCCAAATGCTCCCTGAACCCTGTGGCACATTGACCTTTACAGTATTCAAGGGCACAGGCTCAGCCACTTTTTAATAACATCTGAAGTTTCAGGGGCCTTTCTGGTGTGACTTGCAGAAAGAGCTTGTTATCTAGACTGCAGCTCCCAAAATCCCTGGCCTAGCGCCCTGCACCTAAAGCAGTGGTCCCTGTGGGAGTAGCTGGTGTCTGAGTGAAATACCCCAAAAGTCCCTCCAACCTCCCAGGAAATACAGCCAGGTGGCTCTGCATAAGCAATCCTCGGTGGCCACAGGCACACACATGCACACTGCTGGGGCTGAGCAGTGTGCTGCCTGCGAGATGGAGTTGAACTGAACCTTGACCTGAGTGCAAGAGGAAGGTGACCACAGGGTCTGAGGAGCCACGTCTTAGCTGACAGCGCACAGTGCTGGTGACACACTGGGAGTTCTGGTGTCTAACCAAAGACCAGGAAGTGCTCTTTCCTGTTCTCAGCCCTGGCAGGGCCTGGCATGTGGGCCTCAGTGAGGGAGCTGTGGTCACTGACAGTGAGGTCGGCTCCCTGGGGGTGGTAAAGTCCCCTGGCCATGTGCTCCCTGCAGCAATGGCTCCCTCCTCCTGCTAAGGGTCCCATTTATCCCCGGACTTAGGGCTCAGCAGGAAGGCAGTCTCCTCCATCTGCACCAGATGTTCAATCTACATTCAAATACTCTCCAGTCACTCCCACCAGGTTTGCTGCCCATCCCTGGCCCAAGCTACTGTTTTCTGACCACTGAGGTTTTCCTGCCCACCCTCCTTCCATCTCATCTCCACACAGGGACTGGAAATTGTCCTGGAGCACAAATAAGACCCTTCCCCATGTGCTCCCAGCCCTCCGACAGTCTCGCCAGCCTTCAGGCTGACATCCAGTCCTTTAAGTGACCTGCAAATCTCATCCTAAAAAACTCCACCTCCCCTGATACCTGCCACACACTGCTCTGCCAGCTGCCCTCAGGGGCTTATTCCCCCAACTCCCTCAAGTTCCTGACACAAGCCCTTTTCACATGCTGTCCTGTACTCCTGGATGGCTTTCCCTCCAGGTCTCTGTGCAGGTGACTTCGTGTGGGCAGGTATGAGCCCACTCAGCCCAAGGCAGCTCCACTTCAGAAGTCATGTGAGTGAGCATTCAGCATGATCTTGTCTTGTCTTAATTCATGGCTCCATTGCCCGTCTCCCCACCAGAAAGAGGAAGGGTCTCCCCAGGCATACCACAGTGCTCTCACAAACTAGCCCCATGACATAAGCGCGTGGGTGGAATAAGTGAATGAAAGTGGCTGTGGAGGGCTGAGAGTGGTCTTCCTTGCTTGGAAAACTGGTAAAAGGATGGGCCCAGCAAGACGGGAGATCAGGGGTTGCCCCCAGTTTCAGAGGTGAAGGGCCCACAGCATGGACCCTGGCTCACAGCCTGCTTACCTGTAGCTGCTTGAGGGCTTTCTGGGCTTGCTCTGGCTTCCGGTACACCATGAATCCAAACCCCATGGAAAGCAGCGCTCCTGGAACAGGGGACCCACTGTGAGAGGGAGCACAGAGTGAGCCAGGGCTCGGCTTTGGATCCTTTCCAGTTCCCTTTCCAGCCCCCACATGACCTCAGCTCCAGGCTTGCTGTTTACAACTAGTTGCCCCAGCAAATTCACCATTGAGTTTCACTATTAATTACCAGATGATTGATGTGATAATTAAATTCCTAATATGATCCCGGCTTCATGAGGGAGGGGAACTGACTCGGGGCTGACCACTGTTCTCCAGCAGGAGCCTCTACCTGGACAGCCCTGCCTCCATGTGGCATCGTGAGCACCCAGGGCCACCTCCTGGGGGCGTTTCTGATCCTTGGATCTGGCTCCTGGATTTCAGGTCTAAAGTTCTGACAGGGAGGTGAAGGTGCCCTGGCTCTGCATGATTCCCCACTCCAAGGCAACAGGAGGTCAGAGGGCAAGAGCAACAGCAGCCTCTCCAGGGGCACTGCTTCCTGACAGTGTGTGTGTCAGGTGTAGAGGGGTAATGCTGGGGAGTCCCATGGGGCACCCCAAAGCACAAGGTCTCTAACTGCACCTCTGCCTCCCCTGAAGAGCCCTGCGTGCTAGGGAACCTTGTGAACAGCCCAAATGTGGCTCGGAACTGCAGGGGACAGGCAGTCCTGTCCCATGGTGACTGTCAGTTTGCTCTCTGAGCAGAGAGCTTTTGTTTGGGGGCATAAGGCTGTGGGTGGTGAGCTGGTGGCATCTGCACCTGAGTGTCAAACATACTCCTGAGAAAGAGGAGCTCACCCAGCCTCCGACATGGCAGGGCCATACTGCCTGGGAGGCCGGTCTCTGCCAAGAGCAGCACCTGCTCCCAGCCTCTGTGCCCATGGGATCAGCCCACAGGAAATGCTGACCTGGGACGGTGGGAGAGGGGCACATGCTGGTGCCAAGGACCCAGCCCTGCTGCCCCCCATGTGCCAGTTCTGCATGAGCTCTGCCCACCATCTCTCCTTGTGCCCCTCAAGGGTTAGCAGTATGACCTGCTGCTGCACAGCTGCCTGCGCCCAGCCATCTTTCATGCCAGCCCCAGGCTGAGCACAGCCTCGTCCTGCTGCTCCTAGCTGACCAGATACCACCTAGCTCCCCCCAGTGCCTGGCTGGATGGCAGGCTCCCGAAAGGACAGTGGACACCCCAAGAGCTGCTTCCAACACCGAAGATGGGGTGGCAAGGTGCTGCTGAGTGCTCGCAGGGGAGAGGGCAGGCTCCCAGAGGGGCAGTGTCCCTGTGGCCTGGTTTATCTGCTGCCATGGCAGCCTGAGCAGACAGAGGCAAGGGACCTCTAACTTCACACACAGAAGCATCTGCTTAAAACCCTCGGTGGTTCCCCACCAGGCTGCAGTCCAAACCCCTGCAGGGCATAAAAGCCACTTACTAAGCTGGAAACTGCCTCCCTTTCCATCTCCTGCCTTGGTCTCTGACACCAGGCTGCTCAGCCTCCCTGCCTCTAGGCCCACTCTTGACTTGAAGAACCTGCCACAGCCCTCCCGGTCCTGTGCTGAAGCCACCAGCTCATTTGTTCCCCAGCTACTGCAGATACCTGGGGACAGGGATCACATCTCTGGTGCTCACTGCCTGGTGTCCCAGGACAGTTAGGGAATGAATGAGCAGTGGTCACTCTTGACTCATGCTGCACCCTACCATGTCCACGAATCAAAGGGCTGCTGCACTGGGTACATGGCTGTGATAAAGGACAAAGGACGTGTCCTTGTTCATTTTCTGCAGGGAACCAGGACATGAATGAGGGGAGGCCAGGAGTGTCAGAACAAGACATGGGGCTGAAGGGAGAGGCCAGGTGGTCTCTGCCTGCCCACTACCTAATAGCCAGGGAGGTGCATATTAATGACGTGTTGGAATGATCTAGAAGTTGTATGGGTCATTTCCCTTGTAACTGAAGTGGGAAAGCCCACAATCAGTCCTTCTTGCTGTGTCTGGAAGGAGTGGGGAGGAGGGAGCCCCCGGGTGCTGACGGTACCCTGTTCGCCCACTAGGTGCACAGCTCCAGGACCACGTGAACGGTCTGCGAGGCTCTGGACATCCCAGGATGCATGGGCCTCTTTGACTGCACAGCAGGAGTCTCCAGAAGAGAGGAGGGGCTGTTTCAGACAAGCCTGGCCGTCCTCCCTGCTCGCAGGTACGATTTCTTCTGGAACCACTTCTTTCCAGCCAAGATTTCCATGGGTTACTCTTCTTAGAGATGGAGCAGCTCCTCACAGCACCCACCTTGGAAAACACCTGGAGAAGAGAGGATAATGCAGCCCCTGACTTCTGGGAGCATCCACCACCTGCGTGGGAGCATCTCCAGTCACCATGGATCCACCCACAGGCTCAGGAAGCAGAAGGCACATAGAGCTGACCCCAGGAGACTGCTCACTGTGCATGGGCCTGTGCCAGGCCCCACACTGTCCACCCACCTAGTGACCAAGAGATGCCCTCAGATGGGCAGCCAAGGGCCAGGGAGCTGGCAGTTGAGATCACAAAGCTGGACATGCTGGACCTGGGTCTGGGTTGCTGAGCCAGGCTTTGAGCCACTGTGTAGCCTGCCGAGCTGTCCTTCCACACGTGCCCATGGAGATCCTGGGTCATTCAGAGGTGGTGAGTGATGGCCTGTTCCAAGTAACCTGGCCAGTCCCCTGGACATCTCGGAATGGCAGTTGGGCTGTTCTTTTCCTCCACTTACAGAGGGAAGAACTAGGCCTTGGAACAGCTGAGAGGTCTGCTGCAGACCCCAGAAGCCGGGGTCAGTTCAGGGGCATGGAGTCTACTGACCCCAGGCCCGACCACCTCACTGCCCTCTGTGCTTAAAGTCAAAATAAATCTAAAAAACTGTAAGTCACACTCTACATTTCTCCTCCCTTCTCCTGTCTCCCTTTAGAACCCAGCTAAGGCACACTCCATGTGGCTCTGGCTCTGGCTCTGTCTTCAGTACCAAAGATAGACAGGTGCTCAGTACTGTCCACCAAGTGAGCAACAGGCAGCAGGAGGAGCACAGACCCTCACACACACCAGCAGCAGACTTGTGCTTCAGGTGTGGGACACTCTACCTGGAGGATCTCACTCGTCCTAGTCAAACTTTCAAAACAACCCAATGGGAAAGTTCCACTCATGCCACTGTGACAGCTGGATAAACCAAGGCACAGAAATGCTGCAGGACTTGCCCATTAACAAGGAGTGAAGCCAGGATCCAGGCTTGGGAGGACTGACCCCTGATCATGGCTCCACACTCAGGTGCTGGGACAGGGGTCCTGTGATCTGGGTGTGCTTCCCCACAGTGCTCTAATGAGCTGTGTGAGCTCAGGACAGTGAGGTAACCTCTCTGAACCTCCATTTCCCAGTTGAACTAGATGGTCCTGGTTGAGCCTTCCAGCTCCAGGGCCTTTAATCCTGAGGACACCCTTAAGCTGCTGTTTGTGAAACTCCAGGAAATGTTGATCCAATAGTGATGTCCCACACCATGCCAGGAGTGACAAGGACAACACAGGACCAGAGCTGGCCTGACAGGCTCAGAGCCACCTGCCTTTGAGACACTGCTAGGGTGCACCTCTAAAACCAAGTCATGCGGTATCAGTGCTTCACCAGGTGCTCTGGGGCCCCGGCCATGCTGCCTGCTTGAATCTGGGCCTCTTCACTGCTATGGCTGTCCTTCTACCTAGGGACAGTCATGGCACGGAGGCA
The DNA here is from genome assembly GCF_902686445.1 of Sciurus carolinensis. Lineage (NCBI taxonomy): Eukaryota > Metazoa > Chordata > Mammalia > Rodentia > Sciuridae > Sciurus > Sciurus carolinensis. The sequence continues at coordinate 16,152 of NW_025920298.1, read as the reverse complement.
GGGTCAGTGGACAGTGCCTCTTCTCTTGAAACCTCTATAGAATTTTAGAGTTCAGGGGACATTTTGAAAGGAAGGAGAATCAGAGATTTCCATCCTCTGCCATCTCCCTTCCAGGACAAGTTCTCGGCTGTGAGCTGTGTCACTCATCCATTAAGCAGGAAATCTGGTGAGCGTCTGTTCTGTGGAACTCTTGATTCACCGAAAGCAGCCCCTCTGCTGGGGAGTCCTGGTTGGGGAGACAGGGAGCTCACAGACCCCATCCTCTGAGTGGGAGGGACCCCTCTCCCATCCTGGCCCTGCAGTCCACGGGCTGCCATGCTCACTGGGCATCTGCCAAACCCCTGCCTGGAGCTCCCTACCCTGCCCCTCCTGTTTTCCTCCCACAGGTGCAGACTCACCCCATCAAGAAGTGCCAGGTGGGGACACCTCACTGACGAGTCTCCTGCAGGCTCCATCAGGCCACGCACAGTGGTGGCATTGACTTCTGGGCCGCTCACCACAGAAGCAGTAGGGGAAGTGTTTTCAAGTGCACTTGGAACACGGAACCCACCAACAGCAGGGATGGTGTGCAGCAGGGCGGGCTGCCCACCACCTGAGCCGTGCCGGACACAGAACAGACGCACTGCCTGCATCAAAGCCTGGAGCATCCCCCATTCCTGGTGGATACTCACTTCCCTCAGCATCTCCTCTGTGGTGTTGAAGTTGAGATTTTTAATAAACAGAGTGCATCCTGGAAGGCTCTCTTCTTCCTCTTCCTCCTCCTCCTCTTCTTCTGCCCTTGCCTTGGAGGCCTCTACTCTTTCCTATGCTGGCTTCTTACCTTCTGGGGTCTCACCATCAGCCACTAACCCCATCAAAAACACACCACCCCATGAAGTAACATCTACCCACCAAAGCAAAGCCAGGGCCTAAAGCATGGAATGCTATACCAAGGGGCTCTGCCTCCATGGCACAGTCAGGAGTGACCACAGGTGTCAGCAGCGAGAGAGCCAGGGAGAGAGACAAAGTCCCACCGTCTGCCCCTGTTGTATTTTATTTTTTGGACTGGGGACTGAACCCAGGGACACTTACCTACTAAGCTACATCCCCAGTCCTATTTTGTATTTTATTTAGAGACCAGGTCTCGCTGAGTTGCTTAGCATCTCCCTTTTGCCGAGGCTGGCTATGAACTCGAGATCATCCTGCCTCAGCCTCCAGAGCTGCTGGGATTCCAGACATGTGCCACCACACCCAGATCCTGCTCTGTTTTAAAGAGAATATGACAGATCTAAACCTACAAGCCCCAGATACCACTAGGCCACACTCATTTTAACTTCAAAATACATTATGGAAACTATGTTCTTGAACCATGAACCTAAGCAAAATGTTATTCTTCCTTAAAAAACAGCACTTAGGGCCGGAGAGATAGCTCAGTTGGTAAAGTGCTTGCCTTGAAAGCACAAAGCTGTGGGTTCGATTCCCAGCACCACAAAAAAAAAAAAAAGAAAAAACAGCACTTAGTGAACTTTCAAACTGAAATGCATCTTAGAGTTTTGCAAAAATTACAGAATGGAAAAACAGAGCATTCTAAAACCCCTTGAATATGGATTTCAAATACCCCTTGAACATGCATGTGTGTCAAAGTGGTTCTGTCTATATACAAGGAAGTCATAGTGTTTCATAATAGTGGAAACTGGGAAAACCTGCCACAGCGTCACAGACAGACCAGCAAGGCCACCGGGGACTGGGATGGTAGGCTGCCACTGAAACGATGTGCTGAGGAATGCTGAAGGGCGCTGACAGACCCAGGGAGCTGAAGGTGAGATGAGGAAGGTGGTGCATGGTTCTGTCAGTCTGCTTGGGCGGGGAAAGCGCACATGTGCATGCAGCCATGGGAACAGAGGGCAGGGGCCTTGGTCACTTCCGCAGCAGCAGACCCAGGCGGCTGCACCAGTACCTGTCACCACCGCCCCTGCACCTCTCCCCCTGAAGGAACAGGTTACAGGGAGAGGGAGGGTGAACATCACCTTGCCAGTTAGTGGTGGTGCCCATAGGTGCAATGGGCAGAAGGGACAGGCCCATGGGAAATCAGGCAGGGCCCAGTGTGGGTGTCTGCCCCAGCAAGGGTGGTGGATGCCTCAGCCTCAGGACCATGGGAGAAACCCTACTTTAGTGAAATACGCTCAGTTTGGCTTAACCTCCCCAGTTTCACCAAGTCCCAAGTGCTGGGCCTGGGGACAAGCCCCTTCCCCAGAAAAGGCTCAACCACTATCCCATAGCCCCAGGGGGACAGCCCCAGGGAGGGGATTCCTCACCCCAACCCACCTTGGTGCTGAGCAGGTGGCAGCCCTGCCCCAGACTCCAGCCCTGCCCCACAGGCTGGTAGAAGCTCCGGAGGTCCCGTGGCCCAAGAGGAGCCCATGGGCTTCTCCCCAGCACGCTTTCCTCCAACAGCTCCACCTGTGCAGGGCCAAAGGGGGCTTCCGGGTGCTCAAACTTGCCCTGCACTGTCACACCAAGCTCTGGGGACCTGTTCCCTGCCTCTTGCTTGTGGTCTGAAGCTTTCCAGTCCTGATTATCTGTCAACTGCTTAGCCACTGAACAAACCTTTCAAGCCTCACAGAAACAGCTAGTGACTGAGCTGGATCCCTCCCAGGACCCAAAGAACACCTCCAGTCCTCCAGCTTCCTGGGTCCCAGGCCACAAGGAGAAAATCTACATGCAGGCCACCCCCACCCAAGAAACAACCAACAAACCCAGCAAGGGACTGCAAGTGTGGGCATTGATACACAGAAACCCACTTTCAAAGGAAATAGGAGGAAACAGCCTACTAAGGACACAGTAACTCATACTCCAAGTCCTGGAGGAGAACTTCAATCAAAGTGAAAGTCAAGACCATTAGCAGGAAGACCCTCTGGGTTTCCTGGTCATCCTGCATCTCAGAGGTTGAAGGCCAAGGAAACAATGGGCAGTAGATCTCCTGCCACATGCCAGGACCTCAGCTGGTTGCCTTGGCTACCTGGCCTCATCCACAACCACAGAGACCACATCACAAACACAAACAGGTGGAAACAGGAGGCCTCGGGAACATTCCAGCATCCAAACATTAGATGCCAAGCAGTTTCAGGAAGGCAAGACAGGTTCCCAGAAGACTGACAGAAACTTATAGATAGGAGAGTGTTGGGGATGATGGTGTTGCAGAAGGTTCATGGCCAGTGCAAGGGGTAGCCTCTCCTCGGCAATAGCCAGCTTCTGCCCCCTAGGGAGGCCAACTCGGTATGGCCAGAAGTTCAGAGTTTTGAAAAGAAGCAAAAAACTCAACTTTACACGGGGAAACCCAGTTTTTCAATCTTGGCAACCTAACTCAATGGCATGAGGCTTTTGTGCCAGGCAGGAGCTGGTTAACCGACCAGCAAGCAGACACCTCCCTCTTGCTCAGAGACCTCTGGCAAAGACTGATCACCTTCCCTGCACTGTTCCAGGGGCCTGCCGGGGTTCCAGGAGTGGGAGCCCAGGGCACTTGGCAAAGCGGAGTCAACTCCACCTGACCCGGGCCCAGGAGCCTGGTCAGGTGGTCGCAGGTACTGCCTGGGGTGTGGGGTTTGGGTTTAGTGAGAGCCGAGCTGAGCTGAGCAGGCTGGGTCAGTTCGCACCTCAGGAACTGTGCTCAGGAACGGTCCCTCCCTGGGCAGGTCAGCTGCTCTCAGCCCCACCCAGGAAGGGGCACTGGGAAAAACAGCTGGCTGGAGATGAAAGCCATGTTCCTGTGTGCCGGGCCTTTCCCCAATAGCGCAGGCCACCTAGTTCCAGAGATGTCCACGCCTTAACCCTTCATGCCCATGATGACATCCCTGCCCCTGGAGTGCCTGGATCCTGAAATGCTACAAGAAGAGGGCATGGCAGTCTTTAGCGATCTGCTGACCACAGGGGCCTGGAGACAGCGGTCAGGAGGGGCAGAGCCATGGGACACGCATGTGGGAACACAAGGCTGTGGGCCTGTACCGCCAGGCTCTGCTACGTACCACCCATGCAGCCTGGGCCAGTGACGGAGCCGCCCTGCCTCCGCATCCCTCCTGCAGCCTAGAGAAAAACCACACACACACACACACACACACACACACACACACACACACACTCCTTGCACTATGCTGAACTGTTAGGAAAAACAAGCGTCCACTACTCATCCACAGGCCTGGGTACTATCACCTGCCGTTGGACAACAGAGTGGCTGCCCTGCCAGTGACCTCTCAGTGTCTGCTCCCACTTTGCCAGCTCCTTTGACCTCATCCCTGACCCTGCTGGCCTCTTTGCAGATGCTCAAGACTGCCAAAGCCATGCTGACCACAGGCCCTTTGCACTTGCTACCTCCTGGCCCAACCGGCTTCCCTCCTCTCTTCCCAGGCCTGGTTTCTGCTTGACCAGTGTCAGTGCAAACATCCAGCCCTCAGACAGGTCTTCCTGGTCACACTAGTAAAAAAGGTCACCATGTCTCTGGTGTCCTCTTTCCAGAGCCCCTAGCCTGTTCTGAAACGACCTTCCTTACTGGTTGTATCTGGGTCCTCAACTAAAGGGGAGTTCACTGAGGACAGTAACAAGCCTGACGCAGTCACCCCTGCACCCCCAGCACTGGTCCAGAGAGGACACTCCAAAAGCATCTGCAGATGGCCAAGAAGTTGAGTGCTCAAAGGGAGCAGTGGGGACGGGCAAGGGCTCAGGCCTCAGGGCTCACAGCTGCAGGGCACTTCCCCACGCCCTCCACATGTGTGACCTCTGGAGGTCACTAACCCTGGGGCTTCCTCTTTTCCATATGTGAGTGGGGACTGTGGTCCAAGCTGCCTGCAGGGTGACTGCGAGATGAACATCAAGGCTGTGCGACAGCCCCTGGGCCTATCCAACACCCCAGAAGCAACACTGCACCACGAACACTGCCCCTTGGACCTTGCATGTCCAGCTGGCCAGGTTGGCACCCAGGGGAGCCCATGAGCCCCCCTGAGAGAAGGCAGCTGCAGGGGAGCCCAGTCCTCCTCCTGCAGGTTCCAGGCCAGACCTCTGTGTGTAGGGGACATGTCCCTCCTGGCCCTGAGTACAGGACCCAGCTTGACCCAGTCACCCCTGCACCTCCCAGCACCCCCAAGCCACCAAGCCAAACCCCACTGCAACCCACATCCAGGTCCAAGCAGGTCCAGACATGGCCCAAGGCCGAGGCCACCAGCCAAAGGTCTTTTTAAGAAGTACTTTGCTGCCAGCCTGAATGGGGAGAAAAAGGACGACGGGAAAGAAAAATAAGTGACTGCAAAACTCAAGCAGATGTTCGCCAACAGAATCACCAGGCCCTGGCAGGAGTAAGCAGTGGAGGGGCCGGCTGCAGGAGCAGGAGCAGGTGCCACTGAGCTCCTGGGCAGGAGGCAGGGAGGGGCTTCCGCAGAAGCCCCACAATCAAATCCAGGCACACAGCACCACACAGCTTTATTATTATCAGGCCGCACCACTCCTCTAGGCTCCTGCACTGTGGCCACCAGCAGACTATTATCATTTTCAAGCAGCTTTCCAGGACCCCCACATCCGGAGCCCTTTATCTGGAGGTGAGGGTCTTGGTTGTGGGGAGATGAAACACGCTGGCCCCTCCCTGGAGACTGGCAGAGAGCAGAGCAGAGCACTGCAGAGAAGCGTGGTCCTTCCCGCTCCCCCTGACCAGCCCCAAACACAGGGCCTGGGGCCTCTGGGTCCCCCACCTCCTGTCATCCTGAGGAAGCATCTGGAACAATGTGCAGAGGGTGAGTGGGGTGCCGCAGGGGAGAGGGCACAGCACAGAGGACCAGGGACCGGGGGTTGCGCAGGCAACATAGAGGCTCCCAGAGGCTGTGGCGAGCCCAGCGGGGCTGGACAAATCCCGTCTCTGAGGCCTCATGTCAGTCAGTGAGCAGACACCAGCCCCTCCAAGCTGCAGGACTGTCGGGACCCTCAACACTAACCTGAGCCTGGGGACAGAAGAGCATTCTAACAGGGTTCAGACACTGGTGCCGAGAAGACACTGCTCACGCCCTAGAGCAGGCCTGCGCCCAAGGCCCTCTTCAGACATGGCCATGACCAGCCCAGAAGCTCCTGGGAAGTCTGGGCCATGTCTGTTGTGGCCACCCTGGACAGCAGCAGCAGCGTTACAGAGGTGGTCAGCATGGAATCTCCCCCTGTCCTCAGGGGGGTGCGTGGGTGCCACCCTCACTGTTCAGGGCCAGAACCAGCCTGAAGGGAGGCAGCTGGCCCAGCCCCAGAGTGGGCATGGGACAGGGACCCTGCCCACCATCACTGGCACGCATGGCCCACTCTCCAGAAGCAGCACCTCAGCGTGAGAACATGGAGAGCTTGGCGCCAGCAGGCAGGGAGCGGGCCCCGCTCTGCCCTGGGGCAGCACCCTCTCCGCACTCCCAGGGCCTGGCACTCCGCAGGGTGCATGGTCAGCAAGGCAGACGAGGTGCCTGCTTGAGAGGGCACCATCTAGTTCAAATGAAATCAGCCCAGCCAGATGGAGGCGGACTCCCCAGGAGGCACCGTGCCCGATGTGCCTGTCCCCTGCCTGTGCCTGAAGCAGGGAGGAAGAAGTCAGACCGGAGCTGTCTGCAAGCCTCCTGACCCCGCTAGTTTATGTGCTTGAGAGGAGGGTTCAGCTGGGTCAGAAATCATTATCCAGGTTCACGTGCAGCAGAGGAACTGAAAGCCACAGTGGTTGGCAGCTACAGGGCGATGGTTGCTTACGGAAACAGGAGGACCCCACGAGGGGAGAGGTCCAGGAGCGCAAGCGGGGTGGAAAGGACCCCACTACAAAGCCGACCTGGGCGGCACCAAGGAAGGACTGGAAAGGTTCACGCCTTTCACCACCCACCTAGCAGATGGGGTGCGCTCCATCCACAGAGCGAAGGGATGGGAGCAGCTTCCAGGTCAGTGGGTCACAAATGCCCTTGCAGACGGCCAGTCCTGAAGACCCACAGGCACGTGGACGTGAGCCACAGGCATGGAGGAAGTGACATTTCTAGCCAGCTGCTCCTCTGATGAGACACTCGACCCTATGCCTCCCTGAAGCCCAACCAGGCAAGGCCACAGATTCAAACCTTACAGGGGCGATCAGAGGCTCCGCCACCCTATTTTTTTTTTTTTGCCATAAAACACTTTTTTTGTAAATATATGAGGACAATGGAGATGGTAGACAAGGGGCTTATCTGTCGTTAAGAGGAAAATTCTCATTTTAGTAAACTGAGCAATTGGTAACCCTGTGTGTGATGGGCCGAGGGGTAGAATCTTAAAACCTGGGTCAAACAACCCAGTCCGCAGGAGGCTCCTGAAGGTGTCTGACTACAAGGTGTGGTTGTGGGTCCCTGGGGAGCTGTCCGTCTCCTGGGGCAGCTGTGGGTACGAGGCGGGTCTCAGTTCTCAGGAATCCTGAGAGGGGTGAGGTCCAGGGACGTGCCACGTCCTGCAGTCTGCACAACAGTCCTGGCAAGGAACGCTTACCCTGCTCACAAACCCACTGTGCAGGTCAGCCAGGGAGCTGGGACTGCCCAGGCCGGCGTGGTCCACCACTGCTCTTCCCTCTCCTGCCTGTGCAGTCGCTGGACACCAGGGGGCGCTGTGCCACATGCAAACAGGGCTCTCCTCCCTGACTCCAGCTCTCCCCACCTATGGAGCAGGAACTCTTTCCTGGCTGTTCTGAGTATGAAGAGATCTAGGTTTTCTTCCCTCACCTTCAGCTGCTACCTTACACTGTGCTCACAATGCTCTATTTGGTACCAGGGATTTAACCAGGGGTGCCTCACCACTGAGCCACACCCCCAGCCCTATTTTATATTTTAGAAACAGGGTCTCACTGAGTTGCGTAGTGCCTCACTAAGTTGCTGATGCTGCCTCAGCCTCCTGAACTGCTGGGATGAGTGGTGTGTGCCACCGTGCCTGGCTCTGATGCTCTATTTTTCAGGGATGTTTTACACAATCTATACAATTATAGACCGAAGTCCGTTGGTGTGCAAGATGAACAAAGTGTTCAACCAGTGTCCTGAGAACACTTCTGTGCTGCCCTGCTCTCCTCCCACATAGACCTGTTCTTACCCATTTCTGGTTCCACCTCGTTCTTCTCTGCAGACTTCACTGGTGCCTCTTGGTGCTCTTTCCTCTGTGGGGCTGTGCTGGAGAAGACGCCACCTGGAGCCCACTTGAGATACAGTAGGATGTGGTGGAACTGCAGAGGTAAAAGTGCCAACCTGTGGGACTCCATCTAGGGACATGGCTGGAGAGGGACTCAGTCCCACGTGCAGCTGAAGAGCCTGAGGGTCAGAGGAGATGGGTGCTCCCCAGGGCAGAGGAGCCAGAAAGAGAAATGTGGCCCAGAGCCCCAAGAGAAAAACACTCTGGCCCCTGGGCTGCGCCTCAGGCTGCAAAGGAGAGCCCACGCCTCTGCTGCCTTGCACTAGGGTGGAGTCAAGGCACCCCTTCATTTATTCTAGTCAGAGGATGAAAGGGGGAGTGTGACAAGGGGAAGAACTGCTAGCAAGGCGTGGCTCCAGCAGGAAGTCAGTGTGGTTGCCCAGAGAAGCGCTCTTGTTCCACACACATGTTCAGAGGCAGTTTCTTAACTAAGGAGACACAGATGTTGCTAATGGCTGCCTCAGTAGAAGGTGCTGGGAGCTGCAGGGCAGGGTGGAAGGATACTTGTCAACTTTGGCCCTCTGGGACTTGTTTCAAATTTCACAATGCGAGGTTCACAAGTTGATTACAATCAGAAAAAAAAAAAAAAAAAAACATAAGCAGTCAGGTGCTGTGGGGCACGCGTGTAATCCCAGCAGCTCTGGAGGCTGAGGCAGGAGGATCGCAAGTTGAAAGACAGCCTCAGCAACTCAGGGAGGCCCTAAGCAGCTCAATGAGACCCTGTCACTGATCAAATATAAAAAAGGGCTGGGGATGTGGCTCAGTGATTAAATGTCCCTGGGTTCAATCCCCAGTAAAAAAAAAAAAAAAGAAAAAGAAAAATGAAAACTCCTACTTGGAAGCCAGACTGGGGAGCAGAGAGTTAGCTGTGCCACTTCTGAGCTGGGTGACTTTGGGTCACTGGGCCTCAGTTTCCCTATGTGCAGAAGAGGGATGCGGCCTTGCCAGGGCGGGCTCTTTGCCACCCTTCACCTGGTGATGATTCCTTCCCAAAGCAGCAGGAGGAAGGAAGAAGGGCGTCTGTGGTGCTGGCAACAGCACCTGTCTTGTGGGTCAGGAGCTCACTGACTTCCTGGCAGCACAGTGGGCAGGGCCCTAGCTGGGGATGACCATGGGGGCAGCAGCTGTGGAGAAATGACCTCCGCACCTGCAATGCCTGCCCTGAGGATCACTGGGGGACCATGGTCTGCAAAGAATTAAGTCGCTGGACAAAGTACTCATGGTGGGTTAAATGGTGGCTCCCCAAGAGACAGCTATGCTTCCACCCCAGAATCTAAGGATACGTCCCATGCAACTGTCACCAAGATCCCAAGGTGGGATGTCCTGTGTTATCTGGGTGTGCTGTAAACCCAGGAGGAGATTTGGGACCAAGAAGGCCCAAAGATGGGGCACAGACAGGAGTGGGATGGTAGTGATTCAGGGAGATGAGGGACACCAGGAGCCCAATGGTGGCAGAGACAAGGACAGGTCCTCCCCAGAGTTCTCGGAGGCGCTGACCACACCCTGGACTTGGACCACCTGCCTGCCAGCTCTGCCACAGGTGACTTACTATTGGTCTAAGCCAACATGCCGTGGCTATAGATATTCTTAAACGGCCCCGCGTAGAGAACTGACTTTCAGCTTATCACAGGTACAGGACAGCAGAGAAGCAGACAGTGAGGGCTCAAGTTAAAGCAGGAAAGGAAGCCAGGGAAAGCAGGGCGGGTGGGGGGCGGGGCGGGGCGGGGCGCTTTTTGCAGCTGTGCTGCAGGAGGGTGGAGCTCAGGCTGAGGGCCCTCCCACAAGCCAGCTCCCTCTCCCCTAGGGCAGCCCTACCTTTGAGTAGATCAGGTGTCAGACGGCCCTGCACGCCTCCAGGGGCTCCAGGAACTCCACTATGATGGCAGTGACGCCACCCTTGGGCAGCAGCACTCGGCCCAGGCTCCCGAAGTGGCCGAAGGTCTCCCGCAACTCAGCAGCCAGGGTGCCTGCGGGGAGGTTCTTGGCCAGAATCATGGTCTTGCTTCGCTCTGCTGTGGCCTGTGGAGTGGACAGGACTCGTGAGAACAGCAGCAGGGGTCCAGTCTGACACCAGAACTGTCTGGGGTCCCAGGGGCCAGGTGCCTGGGAAGCAGACCCAGGAGGCGCCACCCTCTCCAGCAGGCCACGTGCTGGCTCCACAGCTGGGCAGCTCTGCTGAGGGGTCAGCCTCCAGCCCCCCACTGAGTCGTGCAGACACTGACAGTGAATGACCATACTTCTGGACCTCCCAGGTGCCCCAGCCGCTGTTCCACTGATCAGACTGGCATCTCAGTGTGGAACTGCAGGCCACCTGCTGCCACAGGCGTGGAGAAGCCCCAGGAGCAGCCTGTCCCTGCGAGGGGCAGCGGAGCATTGAGCCCTCAGGTTTTGGTTCCAGTCACCACAGGGCCTGTCAACACACCCCCAGCCTCCCTGGAGCCCCGTCCCCAGCTCTGCAGCAGCCACCAGTTGGGGCCATCAGAGTCCACGGGGAGGGCAGTGGGGACCCACCTGGCTGAAGGAGTCCAGGCTGACCCCATTGTGGAGGAGGAAGCGCTGCACCTCTTGGACCAGCTGGGTCTCCCCAGGGGCCACACGCTGCCCTTGGTCTCCTGAGGGAGGGAGGAAAGGAGACCCGCAGCCATCAGGTGGACTTGATCTGCTCTCTCCAGCCAGCACCTAAGCAGACCCAGTGGAAGTGGGTTCAGCGGTGCCCCTCATCCAGCCACACCCACCTGACACCCTCGGGCGCCCTCTCCAGCAACGAGTCCCCACACCAGCTCGGGCTCTTCCCTTCTCCACAGTGGGCAGGTATGCAGCTCCTCCTGCAGCCCCTGGGGGCTTCTACAGGGCTGACCCTGACCCCGACCCCTCACACCAAGCAGTCCTTGCTCTGTCACCTCCCCGACCAGCCCAGGCTCTCCTCTCTCCACCTGTCTCCACTAGGAGGTTCCAGAAGGCACCAGAAGGCTCTAGAAGGCAGGACCCTGTCCCAGCACTACGAAGATCTTGTGCTCAGGGCATTACGGCACCAGAGCCACTGCGACTGTCCCTTGTCCTTCCCTCCACTCAGGCCAAGCTGCACTGCCCAGCATGGCATCCATGAGCCACTGGGCACCTGAGAACCCACGTCCTGCTACGCATGGAATTCAGTGGCCTGGGTGGGAACTAGGGAGGAGAAACACCCTGTGGCTACGCTGGGTGCAGCGAAGCGATGTTCCCTCAGACACATTAGCTGAAGAGGGCGTCTGTTAGAATTAATTTTTCTGCTTCTTTTAAAAGCATGGCCACCAGGCCATTCAGTTACACATGGGCTTGCCGTCCACCTCCACAGACAGGCTGGCATCCAGTGTCTTGAAGGGCAGAGGACCATGGAGAAAGCAGCCAATGGGCAGAATCAAGGGATGTCCCTTGACACGTGGCTGAAATGTGCTCCTGGTTTTGCCCAGAAAGAACTCCGCAGGGGTCCAGTCCTGGACAGATTTGCCAAGAGGATCTGCGGACATGAAGCTTGCAAGTCATGGGTCACTCACGTGGTCCAACACTTGGCTCTTGGTGGCACTATACTTCTGTACGATGGCATCAGCCACAGTGTTGGGCCCCATGAACAGCGTGTTCCAGTTGTGGGAGCTGTGGGCAGGGGCAAAGCAGGACAGGCCACGCTGGGACCCATGGGTGCTCTCTCGCAGACACATAGCCTGTCATAAGCCTCCCTGCCTTCCTAGCCCTCCCGCCACCTCGCCTGACCTGGGTGGACTCCCCACCCACAGGCAGCGGGGCTGACAGATCCAACCTCTGGCAGTGCCAGCAGCCGGCCTGTGCCAGGGCCCAGCAGGTGGCAACCATCCACTCGTAGTGGACACGATACCTCAGAGTGTAAGTGAGCTCAGCACCGCTCTCCCCATCCACAGTGGGGAAGCCAGCTCAGAGGTGAGGATGAACCTCAAGCTATACAGCAAACCCTATACAGGTGGTCGGGAAAGGCAGAGAGGGCAGCAGAGCCTGGGCGGGGCTGGCAAGGACCTGGAGCTGCTGGCTTTGTCCTTGGACGCCGCCTTCTTCTTATAGGATGAGCCGGGGGTGTCGGCATCCTCACTGGCTTCCTTCCTGATGGCGGATGGCAGGATGTGTAGCATCCTGCCCTGTGGGGACAGGGGAGGAAGTGGGTGAGCTGCCCGCCCGCCCTCCAGCCCCGCCCTCTAGTGGGGCCTCCTGTCTAGTGGGGCCTCCTGTCCTAAACAAGTTGGACCCAGGGCTAGAACTGCAGAAAAACAGGGACAGCAGCCGGAGCAGACGCATGGTTACTCTCGGACCAGCTGGTACTGGGGTCCCCAACACGGCCATACCAAGGGAAATGTGCCCCTCTGTGACACCCCACAACCCCTCACACTGTGCCCCCAGACCCTGCATAGGGAGAACATGAGCGGCCGTGGGTGGGCCAGGTCTGGCCTAGAGCCCACAAGGTCCATACACTGTGAATGAAGGTGCACTGGAGGGGAGGTGGCCTGGACACATTGCAAGGTGACCCTGAAGAGCAGAGCTCCCTGCATTCCAAAGGGTCATCCCTCCTCTGTCACCAGGTTTGGTGACCCCGGCGGGCCTATGAGCAACCTCACCTGGAACACCTGTCCACCCATGGCCATGTAGGCCTTCAATGCATGCTCAGGGAACAGAAGGTGACGAAGGCAAAGTCCTTGGGTTCCTTGGTCAGGCTGTTGATGGGGTAGTGGAGCTCTGACAGGGGACCTGAGGACAGGAGAGTGTCAGTCGCCTGGGTTGGAGCTGGGCCCAAGCTCAGAGGAAAGTGCCGGGCACTAAGGGTCAGACACAGGAACACAGAACAGCTGCTGTGCACCGGCTACGCCCACTCAGTCCGAGGGAAGGAGGGCGACTGCCAGCCACAAGGTCCACCTCCAGGTAAAAGGTGCCATTTCCCAATCCCCTCGTGCCCACCCTAAGAAACAAGGAGGAAGGTGCCAGGCTGTACCTGGCTCCAAGGCCTGCTGTGCACAGCCTGTCCTGCACATTGGCCTCACCCACACAGGCCTCCTCCTCTCACCTGTGAATGGCACAACAGTTGCCACACACACAGTGGCCTCAAGGGTCCAAAAGTTAGTGTGCAGTCACTACCCAAGGCCTGCTGCAGTTAGTACCATGTAAGTGTTTGTGACACTGTCCCTCTCAGAGGACACTGTCTGCAGTGGTTCCACTCTGAACACCAGAGTGAATACCACATCCCAAATGGATACCTGCAGTCTATGGTCAAGCCCCCTCCCATCCACTCAGCAGCTGCCATGTGGCCAGGGCACCAGTCCATAGGAGGACCTGGGGAGCAGGACAGCATGGAGAGACCTTCAGGTCCCATCACCTGGCCTGAAGCAGGTTCCACTTGAGACCTCTGAGCTGTCCTTGGCCCAAGCCACACTCACACAGCCTCGCTGATCCTCCATACCCAGGCCAGTCTCCTGGGAAACAAGGGCAACCAGTAGCATCTCCGCAGCACAAATCACCTGCACTGTGAGCCCACCTTCCTGCAATCTACAACACGTCCTGTGACCAAGCTCACTACAGGCCCTTCAAGTTCCCAGCCCAACAAAGAAACAGCAACAAACCCACAGACGACCTGGCTGTTGCCTCTTCTCGGAAGCTGGGTGCTTGGGAGACTTGAGAAAGAAAAGACATTCCCAGGCAGGAGCACAGTGGGGAGGGGAGGGCCTAGATGGCCTGCTGAATTCCAACACCCAGAAGCCAAGGAATCTCAGGAAATGGCCTCCATCGCTCCTGGCTTTCTGCTGGGCGTGCTGGCTAGGCCTGCGATCCCAGCAACTTGGGAAGGCTGAGGCAGAAGGATCAAGGCTAGCCTTATGGACTTACCAGACAGTCTCAAATTAAAAGATAAAAAAACTTGGGATGTAGCTGGGTGGCAGAGCGACCCTGGGTTCAATGCCCAGCGCCATTAAAAAAACAAAGGAATCCAAGTTCAAGTACAGAAAGCAAAAGATGCCACTGGTTCTGCACTGGGAACAGCAAGTCCTGTTTTCAGATGAGACCAGCTGGAGTCACTGCCCAAGGTCAAAAGCAAGTGGGAGGCAGATGGAGCAGACCCAGCCAAGTGGGAGCCAGGCACAGCAGGGGTGCATGGCCAGGAGCGGATCCCTACCATAGGAGGAGAAGAGCCCCTCCAGGTCCTCCTCGGTGCTGGTGTAGGGCAGGTTGCGCACAAAGAGCCTCCTGGAGTCAGCCAGGTCCTCCTCCTCCTCGTTCTTCCCGAGTGTCCGGCCTTGTCAAGGCTGCACACTGTTCTACAGGGGCCCCTTGGCTGTGGGCACATGCTTCTCTCTGAACACCTTGATGTAGCGTCCACCTGCAGGAGGAGAGAGTCAGGGCTCTGGGGAGCCTGGGACTTAACACACCTGGCTGGGGACCCAGGCCTGGCTGCAGGCTGCCAGATGCTCCAGCTGGGAAAAGCAATGGGCCCTGCAGCAGGCTCTGTAGCGGGGCAGCAACCTGAGCCCATGGGACCTCACCCGGTCTGCCAGCATGGCCTCGTCCCTTGGCGTCTGCTCCCACTGTCCCAGGCCAAGAGACAGGTCCTCTGAACTCTGAGCCTACTCTGGCACTGCTGGCGGCTCTGCCTTGGGAAAGGTCTCATGTGACAGCCGGACCCTGAACAATCACCTGCTGGTGAGCAGGTTGCAAAAACCACCCTATGTGCCTAACAAGGCCACAGGGATGGCCTGCCTCCACCCACACCGCCAGAGCTTGATGGATACCTTCCACCGACCTGCCAGCAGGACTCCCGGGGACCCCGTCTACACTGACACAATGCATCCCCAGGAGCTTTGCTTTTCTGTTCTTACTGATGACTATAAATCAACACATTAAGTCTAAATAATAAAAGGAAGGTTGCAAAGAATTTTCTTGAGTTCAGACTCTGGTGTGCTCAGGGGATCCACCTGTGGGGCGAAGCTCAGCACCAGCTCGGGAAAGGCCTGGATGTTCCTAATTCTGCCTGACACTTCTATGTTGTCCTTCAAAAGGCATGAAAATGTTTATTGCCAAATGTGAAAAATGTATGCCACTTTGGCAAGTGAAAAACCTGAACTTGCAGTTTCAATTTTGTTTTTAATAATTATGAATAATTCAAGCATCTGTACAGGCCACCTGAATTCTTTTTCTTCAAAAACCTCTTGTCCTTTCTCCATTTTTCTGTTGGGCAGGTCATATATCCTTCATAAGAATCTGTGTAAATTAGAGAAATTGGCGCCTCTTGCCTGCTGTTCAGGCTATGGATTCTGCAGTCCACCTTCTGAACCCATGGCAGCTGTGGCCTTACAGGGTTTCTGGCTGGTAGGCAGTCAACACGTCCATTTTCTGTTTTTCCATCAAAGTTTGCAAATTCCATAGAAAGAAATTTGTTCAGCTCAAATCCTTGATGTTTCTGAAACTTTTCTCATTATGAGGAGTATTTTTCCCTAAAAAAAATGTTAACTAGGATGGGCGTGGTGCACGCCACTCTTCCCAGCAGCTTGGGAGGCTGAGGCAGGAGGATCATGAATTCAAACCCAGCCTCAGCAACTTAGTGAGATCCTAAGCCACTGAATGAGACCCTGTCTCAAAATAAAACATAAAAAGGGCTGGGGATGTGGCTCAGTGGTTATATACCCTGGGTTCGATCCTGGGTACCAAATTTAAAAAAAACAAACAAACAAATAAAACAAAACCCAACTGACCTCGACCTCAAGGAACTGCTTCAGTATTTCTAATAGCAAAAAATTCTAAGTCCCATATCCCCATTTAGGAGACCAGGAAAATGTATCAAAGTGTCCCCGAGCATGGAAGAACATGCAAGAAGGAAAATGGCGGTGTCGCAAGCCAGTCCTCACAGAGGGATGTGGAAAAAGCAAACCAATGGCAGAGGTCAGCATCAGTGCACAAAGAAAAGGACACTTAAGAAGGTTTGTCCCAAATGTCAGGGATTGT